>NC_090445.1:751724160-751879160 GCF_031143425.1 Pleurodeles waltl
TTACTGCAGTATTTACTGTCCTTGCAGCTGTATCTGCTGCATCCATTGCTGACCGTATCTGATTATTTGAGATACTTTGTCCTTCCTCCACCACTTGCTGTGCCCTTTTTTGGAACTCTTTGGGTAAGTGTTCTATGAAATGTTGCATTTCGTCCCAATGAGCCCTATCATATCTTGCGAGAAGTGCTTGTGAGTTGGCAATACGCCATTGGTTTGCTGCTTGTGCTGCAACCCTTTTCCCTGCAGCGTCAAATTTGCAACTCTCCTTGTCTGGAGGTGGTGCGTCTCCCGAGGTGTGAGAGTTTGCTCTCTTGCGAGCTGCCCCTACTACTACAGAGTCTGGTGTTAGTTGCTGTGTGATATACACAGGGTCTGTAGGCGGTGGCTTTTACTTTTTCTCCACCCTTGGAGTTATGGCCCTGCCCTTCACAGGCTCCTGAAACACCTGTTTGGAGTGTTTTAGCATTCCAGGTAGCATAGGTATGCTCTGGTATTGGCTATGAGTGGAGGATAGTGTATTAAACAAAAAGTCATGTTCAATGGGTTCTGCATGCAAGGTGACATTATGAAAAGCTGCTGCCCTTGAGACCACCTGCGTGTAAGATGTACTGTCCTCAGGTGGGGACGGTGTTGCTGGGTAACAGTCTGGGCTGTTATCCGATACTGGCGCATCATAAGGGTCCCATGCGTCGGGATCGTCCTGACTCATTGCAGTATGCGTTGGGGATTGCATCAGTGGTGGAGTGACTGCTGTGTGCCGGTATCTCGACCGGAGTCAGATGACTTCGACAAAAGCGTGCCCTTTTTCGGTGCCGATGATCGGTCACCTATTTTACGGGTTAAGCCATGGCCTGTTGGCGGTGGCGTCCCCTGGGCTTTTGTGGTCTTCTCGTGAGTTTTATGTTTCGACGTCTTACTCACTGTTTTTGGCGTTTCTTCGGGATCGAGCTCGTCCGAGTCGGACTCCTGGATGGAGAAGCTTTCCTCTTCCTCCTCCAAGTGCCTTTGTCCTGTCGGTGCAGACGCCATTTGCAGTCTTCTAGCTCTTAGGTCTCTTAGTGTCTTCCTCGACCGAAACGCTCGACAGGCTTCACAAGTATCTTCTTTGTGTTCTGGAGACAAACACAAGTTACAGACCAGGTGCTGATCTGTATAAGGATACTTCATGTGACATTTTGGGCAGAAGCGGAATGGGGTCCGTTCCATCAGCCTTGAAGAGACATGTGGCTGGGCCGACCAGGCCCCGACGGGGGATCAAAAAAAACCCGAAGGGCCACCGGATCTCTTCAAAAGTCGGTGTCGATCTGTAGTAACTAACCCGATACCGAACGCAAACAATACCGTCGAATTTTCCGAGATTCTAACTAACTTTCCGAACCGAAACACAGAACGAAAAGGAACACGTCCGAACCCGATGGCGGAAAAAAAAACAATCTAAGATGGAGTCGACGTCCATGCGCAATGGAGACGAAATGGGAGGAGTCCCTCGATCTCGTGACTCGAAAGACTTCTTCGAAGCAATACAACTTGTAACACTCCGAGCACAACACTAGATGGCGGGATGTGCAAAGCATGTGTATCTGCAGCTACACATGCCATTGAACATATATATATTTATATTAACATCACAAACTTTGGGCAGAAGGTCAAAAGCTGACAACTGCCACAAACCTCCAAGCAAGGAGGCGGAGACAGGATAGGGTTGGGAAAAGGACCGTCCCCTGCTGCTACGACAAATGATCCCCCAGAAGGTGTACTCTGATTGGAAAATGGATGGCCATGCTCAATGGCTTGGGATACCAGGCTCTTCGAGCCCAGTCCACAGCCACCAAGATTACAAGGGCCCGGTCGTGCCTGATATTCAGAACTCTGGGCAGAAGTGGTATTGGCAGGAAGGCGTAAAGGAGGCCTGAGATGAAAAGCGTTGCTGAGAGAGTGCTGCCTTGGAAACTTCAATGTGCAAAACAGCTGACATTGTGCACTCTCTGCGGAGGCGAACAGATCTAACCAAGGCTCTCCCGACTGCTGAAAGAAACCTACCGCCACCTTCAGATGGAGACGCCATTTGTGATCAACTATGTATCGACGGCTGAGCTCGTCTGCTCTGGTGTTCAGAGAGCCCGCCAGATGTTGAACAACCAGGGAAATGGCTTGGTGTTCCAGCCATGTCCAGAGGCGAAGAGCCTCTTGACAGACGGCCCACTACCCCACTCCTCCCTGCTTTTTGCAGTACCACATGGCTGCGGTGTTGTCAAAGAATACCTGCACCCCTTCCCGTTAAGAAAGGGAAGAAATGCTTTCAATGCAAGTCAGATCACCAAGAGCTCTAAAAAGGTTGATGTGGAGCCCATACTCAGAGACCAAAGATCTCTAAACTTTGCCTCAGCCATGTGGCCACCCCATCCCAGGAGTGACACATCAGTCACTAATGTGAGATCTGGTTGGGAAGGGAGAGAGATCTGCAGCTGCCCCAATTTGGATTGGGCAGCCACCCGCAGATCTAGTTCAATCTCCTCCGAGATCTGGACTATGTCAGACAGAGTCCCCTGATACTGCTCCCACTGGTCCCACTACGGAGCCCGCAAATTCCATCTGGCATGTTGGACTAGCAGGATGCAGAAGGACATGAGACCCAGCAGCATCAGAGGCATTCTCACTGAACTCAAGGAAAGAGGCTGAAACATTGGAATCTTGGCCCGAATATCCTGGCCTTGCTATTCAGGAGGATAATCCCGAACTGCACTGTGTCCAGAACAGCTCCAATGAAAGGGAGCATCTGAGATGGAGTTAGGTGTGACTTTAGCACATTTATAGAGAACCCCAGCTAAGTAAAGAGTTTCGCCGTAGTCTGAAGGTGGGAGACGACAGCCAGGGGCGAGTTCTCCTTCAACAGCCAGTTGTCGAGGTAGGGGGAAGACTGAAACCCCTGAACTATGCAGATGAGCTGCAACCACTACCATCATACCAAGGGGCGCTGGTAAGGCCAAAGGGGAGCACTGTGAACTGAAAGTGCTTGTGATCTACCATGAATCGCAAGTAACATCTGTGGGCTGGCAGGACGGGAACATGGAAATAGGCATCCTGCAAGTCCAACACTACCATCCAATCTCCAGGGTAAACAGGAAAGGAGAAAGTTAGCTTTTTGAACTTCTTCTTGAGAAAGAGACTGAGGGGCTGGAGATCTGTAAGTAGCGGGAATAACAACCATGACCTACCTCTGGCACAGGGACCGTCTCTATGGCTCCCTTGGCCATGAGAGCTTTGACTTCCTTGCGGAGAAGTGCCAAATGATCCACCGACAGATGATCAAATGATGGTCGCATGGCTGGAGAGGAAGTCCCGAACAGGAAGGAGTAGCCCCTTCGGACAATTTGCAATACCCACCTGTCCGTGGTGATCGATTCCCAGTGGGGCAGGTGATGGGGGAAATCTGCTGCTGTAAGGAAATGCCTCCTTGGCCTGGTTACCCCCTGACTTTTTGCCTTTGCTCATGCCAAGTTATGATTTGAAAGTGTGCTGAGGCCTGCTAACCAGGCCCCAGCACCAGTGTTCTTTCCCTAAAACTGTACCTTTGTCTCCACAATTGGCACACCCTGGCATCCAGGTAAGTCCCTTGTAACTGGTACCCCTGGTACCAAGGGCCCTGATGCCAGGGAAGGTCTCTAAGGGCTGCAGCATGTCTTATGCCACCGTGGGGACCCCTCACTCAGCACAGACACACTGCTTGCCAGCTTGTGTGTGCTGGTGGGGAGAAAATGCTAAGTCGACATGGCACTCCCCTCAGGGTGCCATGCCAACCTCACGCTGCCCATGGCATAGATAAGTCAACCCTCTAGCAGGCCTAACAGCCCTAAGGAGGCAGGGTGCACTATACATAGGTGAGGGCATAGGTGCATGAGCACTATGCGCCTACAGTGTCTAAGCAAAACCTTAGACATTGTAAGTGCACGGTAGCCATAAGAGTATATGGTCTGGGAGTCTGTCAAACACGAACTCCACAGCACCATAATGGCTACACTGAAAACTTGGAAGTTTGGTATCAAACTTCTCAGCCCAATAAATGCACACTGATGCCAGTGTACATTTTATTGTGAAATACACCCAGAGGGCATCTTAGAGATGCCCCCTGAAAACATACCTGACTTCCAGTGTGGGCTGACTAGTTTTGCCAGCCTGCCACACACCAGACATGTTGCTGGCCACATGGGAAGAGTGCCTCTGTCACTCTGTGGCTAGTAACAAAGCCTGTACTGGGTAGAGGTGCTTCTCACCTCCGCCTGCAGGAACTGTAACACCTGGCGGTGAGCCTCAAAGGCTCACCCCCTTTGTTACAGCGCCACAGGGCATCCCAGCTAGTGGAAATGCCCGCCCCCTCCGGCCACAGCCCCACTTTTGGCGGCAAGGCCGGAGGAGATAATGAGAAAAACAAGGAGGAGTCTCTGGCCAGTCAGGGCAACCCATAAGGTGTCCTGAGCTGAGGTGACTCTGACTTTTAGAAATCCTCCATCTTGCAGATGGAGGATTCCCCCAATAGGATTAGGGATGTGCCTTCCTCCCCTCAGGGAGGAGGCACAAAGCGGGTGTAGCCACCCTCAGGACTAGTAGCCATTGGCTACTAACCCCCCAGACCTAAACACACCCCTTAATTGAGTATTTAGGGGCTCCCAGAACCAAGGAAGACCGATTCCTGAAACCTGAAGATGAAGGACTGCTGACCTGAAGCCCTGCAGAGAAGACGGAGACACCAACTGCTTTGGCCCCAGCCCTACCGGCCTGTCTCCCCACTTCAAGAAAAACTGCTACAGTGACGCGTCCCCCAGGGTCCAGCGACCTCTGAAGCCTCAGAGGGCTACCCTGTATCTAAAAGGACCAAGAACTCCTGAGGACAGCGGCCCTGTTCCACAAAGACTGAAACTTGCAACAAAGAAAGAACTTTTAGAAGGACTCCACATTTCCCCCCGGAAGCGTGAGACTTTCCACTCTGCACCGGACGCCCCCAGCTCGACCTGCGGAGAAACAACACTACAGGGAGGACTCCCCGGCAACTGCGAGCCCATGAGTAGCCAGAGTTGACCCCCCTGAGTCCCCACAGCGACACCTGCAGAGGGAATCCAGAGGCTCCCCCTGACCGCGACTGCCTGCTTCAAAGAACCCGACGCGTGGTAAAGACACTGCACCCGCAGCCCCGGGACCTGAAGGATCCGACCTCCAGTGCAGAAGCGACCCCCAGGTGGCCCTCTCCCTTGCCCAGTTGGTGGCAACCCGAGGAGCCCCCCCACCCTGCCTGCTTCGCTGAAGAGACCCCCTAGGTCTCCCATTGAAAACAATTGCAAACCCGACGCCTGTTTGCACTCTGCACCCGGTCACCCCTGAGCCGCTGAGGGTGTACTTTTTGTGCTGACTTGTGTCCCTCCCGGTGCCCTACAAAACCCCCCTGGTCTGCCCTCCGATGTTGCGGGTACTTACCTGCTGGCAGACTGGAACCGGGGCACCCCCTTCTCCATTGAAGCCTATGCGTTTTGGGCACCACTTTGACCTCTGCACCTGACCGGCCCTGAGCTGCTGGTGTGGTAACATTGGGGTTGCCCTGAACCCCCAACGGTGGGCTACCTTGGACCCAACTTTGAACCCTGTAGGTGTTTTACTTAACTGCAAAACTAACCAATACTTACTTCCCCCCGGAACTGTTGAAAATTGCACTGTGTCTACTTTTAAAATAGCTTATTGCCATTTTTGCTAAAACTGTACATGATATTGTGTTGATTCAAAGTTCCTAAGATACCCGAGTGAAATACCTTTCATTTGAAGTATTACTTGTAAATCTTGAACCTGTGGTTCTTAAAATAAACTAAGAAAATATATTTTTCTATACGAAAACCTATTGGCCTGGAATTGTCTTTGATTGGGTGTTCCTCATTTATTGCCTGTGTGTATGTACAACAGATGCTTAACACTACCCTCTGATAAGCCTACTGCTCGACCACACTACCACAAAATAGAGCATTAGAATTATCTCTTTTTGCCACTATCTTACCTCTAAGGGGAACCCTTGGACTCTGTGCATGCTATTTCTTACTTTGAAATAGTACATACAGAGCCAACTTCCTACAGCTGCCAACTGGTCCAGGATGTTCCAAGGGACTAGGAAGGCTTGGAGGTGCTAGGTTTGGACCAGGTACCCAGTACAACACATAAGGGCTACATTAAAGAGTAGGAGCGGATCCGAACTGGAAGCGGCAGGCTGAAGCACCTCTGTCAGGAGGTTAGAATTGACCTCCACAGAAGCAGGAAACTCTAGGTCCAAAACCTCGGCAGCCCTTCTTACCACCATGGAGTATGAAGCTTCCTCCTCCATAGCCACGGTAGGGGGAAAAGGCATGCCAGCGTCAGGAGAGGTATCTAGTCCACTAGCCTCACTGAAATCTTGAACCCAGTCCAAGTCAGGGTCAAGCTGGTATTCTACAGAATCTAGTGACCCTTCTACACTATCCCCATATCCATACCCATGGAAAGAAGGGTTGGGAGAGCCCATGGAAAACAAAATAGGTTTGGGTCCGGGTCATCGGGGATAAGTATAGGATCGACGTTGACTGCATGCCCAACCCACATCGGAATGGTCGACGACTGTCCAGATGCCGGGGAAGGTCATGTTGGCACGACCAGCATCAGTACAGATCCAAGAGTGGATCCAAGAGGTGTTGCCCAGAGCCTAGGCCGAAGCTGCCTGTGAGGAACCCGAGGGGGGCTTCACCAACTCTCCTGGGCCTGAAGACACCCAGGACAGGTCAGTCTGCCCAAAGATGAGGTGCATTGCCGCTTAGAACTCTCAACTCGGCTGGGGTGGCACTGGCTCCCAAAAAGTCGGGGAGGCATGGAGGCATGAAGCCAACCCAGACGCAGGCTCCTAAGAAGGAGGCCCAGAGCGCCTGCGCTCTTCCCGCGTCGTCAGAGCGACAGGATGAAGTCGAAGAACATTTGGCCTTTTTTGACTTCTTCTTGTGACCCGATCGTGCGGAGGACTTAGAATGGGACAAGGAGGATTGGTGATGACTTCGAGCGGTCTCTTGACATTCGTCTCGAACGAGACAAGGAGAGACGCGAAGTCGAACGCCGAGCCGCCATGGGCTTTAGGGACCGCTCCCTCAAAGCCTTGGGGTTTATGGCCCGACATTTGGATAGTGACTTTGGGTCATGGTCACGCTCCAGACACTAAAGGCAGACGCGCTGAGGTGGTGCCTATATACGACCGCAACATCATCACGGCAATCACAACGCAAAGAACGCCAGCAGAGCCGACCAACGCCACCTGAGGGTGCGCACGGGTACTGCTCGAAGAAAAATCTCCAGATCCTGCCTGACGCCTGTGGGAAATTCTAAGGTAAAGAATCTGCAGCTAGTAGTCTCTATCAGATATGTATACACGTTTGCAAAGTTTAAGAACATGAGGCTAATGATAATGCTCCCGTAATTCCCTCTGATTAGATGCACATATTTGCAGATTCTTGAAAGCAAAAGTGATGATTCTTTGCCCTCAATATAAACTGTTCACAAAAAAATGCAAATCTGAAAAAAATGTTTTGCTAAAGTAAAGTGAAATTTTAGGGATCATTTCTTTGGAGCATCATTTAGTAAAATGTGATGATGCATGCTAGCAGTTCTAAAAATACTCAAAATGGAAAATCAGGATAACAAGTTTCAACAGGACAATGGGAAACATGAAAATAAACATTGGCAAACCAAAAGGTCCAACATTGGTGGTCTGCCTTTTGGTTCTGTCAGTGCATGTCTTGTTTTCACATGGTTTTTGTACAACTTTACAGTTGTGGGAGCTGCCTCAGCATTATAACAAATGAAGCCAAAAATCTAAACTTTTTTGTTCTTTAAAAAAAAAATAATTGCCTACCGACAGGCGTTTCTAGCACAGAATAAAAACGACTGTGTGCAGATATGCTCCTTTTAAAGGAAAAGAATGCCATCAAGTCAGTCGATAGATATAAACTGTAGGAAAGAACCCTTTTTCCTCGCATGGTTCCCCCCATTCTCTGCCTGCTGTAAGTGTGTTGGTTATGTCTATCCCTTAAAACATGTTAACAGTACCCTTTTCTCCCCATATTTGGCCCCCACATCTGGTGCCTCCATTTAAGCCCCTAGTATATGGGGCACAGGTACCCAGCGCATTGGGGGTACAGGGGATCCCCATGGCTGCAACATGTATTATGCCACCCCAGGGGAATCCATGCTAAGTGTTCTGCAGGTTTGCCATTGCAGCCTGTGTGAAAGGGTGCACGCATCCTTTTTCACCATAGGTCACTGCACCAGGTCACTGTAAGTCATCCCTATGGCAGGCCCTCCTTGCCCAGAGGGCAGGGTGCAAATACCTGTGTGTGAGGGCACTAGCAGAGGTGCCCCTGCAAACTCCCATGCCACTTTCATGGACTTCATGAGTGCAGGGACGTCATTGTATACGTGTACTGGACATAGGTCACTAACTATGTCCAGCTACATAATGTTAACTCCAAACAGACACGTTTCGTATCAAGCATGTCGGAATCATACCCCAATACTGTTGCCATTGTTAAAAGTATGATTCCATGCACTCTGTGGGCTCCTTAGAAGACCCCCAGGATTGATACCACCAGTCTTGAAGGGTTTTCCAGGCAGCACAAGCGGCTGCCACCCCTCAGACAGGCTTCTGCCCTCCTTCTGCTTGATCTGATCAAGCTCAGGAAGGCTTTGGGGGGGGGGGGGAGGTAACACCCTCTCCCTTTGGAAATAGGTGCGACTGGCTTGGGAGGAGTAGCCTCCCCAAGACATTGTTATGCTTTGAAGGACACATTTGGTGACCTTCAAGCATAAACCAGTCCACACCAGTTCAGGGACCTCTAGGGGTGGTGCCCAGAACTCCTCCAGACACCAGTCTGCAATCCTCCTTCCAGTGTGGGTCAACTTCTGCATCCCTCAGGAACTCTTCTGGGGCTGCAGTGCTTACATTTTCTTCATCACAGAACTCCTGCAAGTACAGCTGGGTGGGTAGTACCTCATACTACTCCTGGACTCCACTGTGACTCTTGGACTTGGACCCCCTCTCTCCACAGGTCTTCCTCTCTAGGAATCCACCGTCTTGCAGTCTTGTCTGGGTGTCTTCCTTTTGGGTGGTTTGGGGAAAACCCAGTGATTTACTCCTGCTTTCCTGGTCGTTGGGGGGTACTGTGTTACTTACCTTTGTGGTTTTCTAGTACTCCCCTCTACGCATTCCACTTACCTAGGTGGGGATCCCGTGTTCACATTCCATTTTTTTTAGGATATGGATTGTGCTCCTCTCATGAAATCACAAGAATTTAAAGAAGTAGGCCAGGGAATTGTACTCCTAGAAAATATCTCTGAAATGTATTTTAGCACAAGCAAATATGCATGTCTGGATTTGCTTATGGGAAAATCTGCTGAGCGTTTACAATTTTACTTTTTTTCCAAACCTGGAAGAAATGTTTACTTCTGCTCTTGTCAGGAATACATTTCCAACCTTTCTCAGTATGGGAAAAGATTTGAGAAGAGCTGGTGAAAACCTCTAAAACACACAAGTTAGGTTGGCACAAACTCAAAAGGAAATGACAACCCTGGAACTATTGTTTACCACTATCTCCTGCCCCAGTGTGTACATCTGAGGAAAGGTGGCTGTATTAGGGAATTGTTATTATTCAAACCCTGCTTTAGTATGAGCCCTCGCATTATCAAAGAGGCTATAATCACAGCTCTTGCATAATTAAATTGTTGCCATAATTTGTTACCACTACGCGGCACCAAAGTGACAAGTGGATTTTTTTTTTTTTTTTTTTTTTTTTTAAGAGGACAAGTAGATTTGTAAAGCAACCTGTCCCATGGACAAGTAGATATTTTATTCAATGCCACACTCCTGGCTTTTATTCTAGATAAAAAGCTTTACACAGCTTAGCCATTCACTTCCTGTCATTTCTACCCATTTGATCCATGAGGATCAGTCTGGGTTTGTGATGGGCAGATAAACATTTTATGAAACTGGTTGAAAAGACTAAAAAGAGAAAGACTAAGGGCCTGATTTAAATTTCGGCAAAGGGGTTACTCAGTCATAAGGGTGATGGATATCCTGGCTATCAAAATCTAAATATCATCAAAAACAATGGTGTTAAGATTTTAGCGGACGGGATATCCATCACTGTTGCAACAGAGTAACCCCTTCGCCGATATCTAAATCGTGCCCTAAATTTCAGGTTTTGTCACAGGATACTGAAAAAGGTCAGACAAATTTATGAGTGTTCTTGGTTGAGAACATGACATTTCTGGTAAAATTCCAAGGAGACTTGGTATAGTCATGACATTGTATAAAGCACTAAAGACAAAGGTGATCGAACGACTAAATGAATGGAAATGACTTTGCAGACAGAAATCGTGCAGGGTTACCTACTCTCGCCACTGAAATAGCCATGGAGCATTTTGCCACAAAGAACTGGAACAATGACTGGAGACAGTCTTCAGAGATGAAGCATAAAGAATTGTTTTTTGTTTTGTTTTTGGGATGACCCAACTTAAACCACAACAGATTTCCATAGTTTCATCATGGCCCAGACAAGGAGCTTTCAGAATATGTTGCAATGGGTGGGCTGAACATGTAAATATTGGAATCTGACACATTACGAAGTATGATCAGTATTTTAAAACATCTAAAAGGACATTTTCCTCTTCTGTCCAGACTATTCTTCGGTGAAATAACTACAGGCATACATAAAGTTCTTTCAAGTTATTTGATCCGAATATATCGCCATTGGAATAGAAAAAGAGTTACCACTGGTGGATTTATTTATATGTCTTTTGGTTCAAATAGATATGGCCCCGCCGGTGAACATGGTGCAAAAATTACTTTATGTATTCCAGGCGCTCCGAATTAGGATTAATCAAAGGTGAAAACACTCCAATGAATGTACTCAGAAAAAGAGAGGGTTTAGCCTACCTAAGTGTAACTATACACAGGCCTCACTATTTGGTAATGGTACCTGTAACAATTAGTTCAACACTAGGCCATAAAATTACGACCAGCAAATAGATCATTTGATTACGTAAGAAACACAAGACCTATTTATCACAGTCATATTACTATTAATATCCTAGATATATGGAACCACATTGCCCCAAACATAGGACATACCACGCACCCTTCCCTAATAGCTAAATTGCAGCAAATCAAGGTGTCCTGTCTGCCCAATGGAGGAAAGATGACAGGAGAACATTGGGGCAATGTTCAATGGATGGGAGAATTAATTTGTTTGAGTATTTGAGAATCAATCCGGAATGAATGAAAGGGACAATTACAAATTTGCTATTGGGACCATCAGATAGAGAAAAAACAACCATATTCTGACAGGACGCACACCCACTCTGCCATTAGTGATGTGTAAATATAGAAAAAGCCGTGGAACCACAATTAATGGGTACTAAGTAGAAGATCATTCTAGAGGCATTCCTAGAATCAATAATCTAGCTTATAAACAGTGTACTGTGGACTTGGATGACACAGATCGGTGCTGAAGCTTGTTTGGAAGGAGAAGCTCAATCTTTCATATGTGGTAGAACTGTCACAAAATACTTTGTTACTGCAAAGAGACCACTGCTTCCATAAAAAAAGATTTTGGGCTATCCAATCCCAAAATCCCTAGATACAACCTGGCTAGGGCTGAGATTAGTATTAGTGCAGTGGATGGGCCAGTGAGTGGACTGGTCCCTCGTATTTCAGTTAATGGTACCAAACATTATAATTACTAGAGGATGTATGAAGGCAGAGCCTCAAAAACAGGCAAAGTATGGCAGGTCACTGGATGGGGTTCAAAGGGTGCCTTTCTAAAACCACAGGAGTCTCAGATGTTGCAGGACCTCTTTCAAGCATATGGTTCTCTGTGAAGACATGTTCTCCCAGACAGAAAAGAACACAAACATGCAGTATGTTCTTCACTGCAGATTTCAGATAAAACTAAACAGCTTAGCAAATTCGAAAATGTAATTAAAGAGGACACATGAAATTGTTTGCTTTATTGTTTCACATCTTTTTAAAAACCTACCCTGTGGAATCATTTCCAATGTTTCTAAATGTTCTCTCAAATTTACCCCCACAATGAAAAACATTTCCAATTATAGTATGTTAAATAATCCAATATTAACAGTAAGTCTGCCTTTTCATGTATGCTATATAAAAACTGAACATATGTAAGTATAATTAAATCCTGTGCAGCCATTTTAAGGGACAGCAGTCTCTGATCTGCCTTTCTTTCTTGCCACTATTTCTTTAGAAAAGAAATTTGATAAACATTTTTAAAAGCCTTATTTTGTACCATCACAGTATATGAGCAATTCCTGTCTGTGCAAATTTAAAACTTTTCCTTCAAAAGATAACAAGTACAATGCTGCATGAGGATTGCACAAGTACAGCACTCTGGTGTCAGGGTAAGTAAGGTGTGTTAAGGATAAGTCATAGATCTATATGATGTTACAAAACCAGTATTTGTATGCCTCACCAGGGATTATATACAATGCATCTTTTCAGACTGAGGTAGACAATGCATAAGCGTAGACCAAAATGGGCACAGACATGAGGCTGTCAATGAGAGTATAAGGAAGACAATGTCACTTTTGGTAAAACAGTCACAGCTGTCTCCAGCCGAAACTAATTGGTGGATATTAAGAAGAAAAATCTTACATCAACAGAAATTCAAAAGGTTGGGAATTTCTAATGTTCTACTCTGCAAATTAATATACTGATTAGAGCTTTTAAAAAGGTATGGGAAAACATGCACATTTTTTCTTACCTAGCAAAGGACCCTTGTTCATCTTCGAGACAACTTGACACTCTTTGCCCCCGTTTGTGACTTTACCACTGTCCTTTGGACTACAATCCCGAGACTTCGATTCAGTATTGGAAAAATACTGTTTGGTTTGTTCACAAAGATAAAAGTTCTTATTTAAAAGTCCAATAGAAGCACCTGCAACTTCAGATCTTGAAGAAAAGTTTGGATACGTTCGGGGGCTCCTTAGAGATTCATGGGGGATCCCCTTTTCTCGTTTTTGATTTCCAGGAAAAGGCAGATTCATTCTTAACACATTGCCACTGAAATTGTTCTCCATGTGACCCTACAATGAAAAGGACAACAGTTATGGAAATTATTTAAAAAGTAAAACTGGTAATTTCAGGCAATAAAATATTTGTAGGAATATATATCCTCAGTCACCAATTCCTATAATGATATTGAGACTCTTAAAACAATGTCAAGTGAAAACATCATATTCATGAGAACTAGTGTTTCAGACATCATCTGGTCACCTACTGTCATTACAATCTGATCATTACTTCTTGCATTATGGGCTAGTAAAGTAGTTTATGAATCTTTTACAAGTCTCCGGGAATTAACATTATTCTCCTGCAACATTCAATAGATTCACAATATAGAAAATATAATGAAAAAGAAACAAACTAATACTGATGGAACTTTAATAGGTAATCAATATTAAGGTGTTTAAAACCTCCGTGCTACACTGAAACATCTCCGAGTGTCTGAATCAAGGCTGTATGTGGAGGTGTCAGTTGAGTTCAACAAAACTGTTTAAAGTCCTTCCAATATGAGTGGGGAAAACAAGTTGGAAGGTAGGCACACCCAGATTTAAGGGTGGAACATTTCTTTTTTAGCCAGAGCCCTCCCCCTACCTACAATCTCTCCAATGGCATTCTACTCAAAATATTTTTTCTTTCCACAGCCACCTTTTGGTGCTCTCAAAGAACTGGCTACAAAGAAAACCAAGCTTAACTACTAACAGAGCTAAGTCAAATGATTGTACTCCCTAACTTCACACCCCTCTTCCTACGTTTTCTGAATTATTAAGTGCTTCCACGTGCACCACACCACAAAGAGGATTGCCAGATACCACTGTCAAGCTGATAAGCAAAATAAACTACCAAACCAGACAGTAATCTTCTCTATCATTTTTTATTAGTAATTGAGACTCGCTATACAATGCTGCATGTTGCCTTGGGTTACTTTAGTGTTATGAAGAATCAAAGAATGTGAACATAAGGCAGCTAGAGTCCATGAGTCGTCATTCCGAAAGTCTTCAACACAATTCCCAAACACAGCTGAAGGCTAAGTAGCTCAACAATAAACTTTTCAGATAATTCATGGTTTAGGACTTTATCCTGAGTCATGAGCTTCAAGTGATTCCTAGTTTAGGGTTCTAACAGCTCCTGGTTCTGCCTCCATTTTTGATAGGTTGAAGGCTTCTTTGTGTAATAAAAACAATAAAAAAGTGCTTAGGCAGAGTGCATTTCCCAGTAAGACAAGTAATGAGGTGCTAGGTTAACAGGTAATTTGGATCTTTGCCCCAAAATGTTTTGTTGATAGTGCAGGGCACTTGCAACTTGAGCCTGGCACCTACAGGCCACCAATGGAAATCTTTCAAGGCTGGCTTTATGTGGTCATGGCTCGTTAGATTCGGGGAATCTTGCTGCTTGGTTCTGGAGTCTTTGCATCTTGAAAAATAGTTTGTTTGGAAATCCTATGTAAACTATGCTGCAATAGTCAAATATTGCCATCACCATGGATTTTGTCAACTCCATCCGAATCATTCACTGAAGAAGGCTGATCTGCTGGATTATTTTTTTCGACCACTGCATTAACCTAAAGTTCAAAGAACAACCACATTAAAAACGTAGGGCAGCATGCCTAGTCTGGAAGGAGAGCACCTTGATTTCAGTTCCACATGACACAAGGATCTCAGTCTTGCTTCAATTCAGACTAAGGAGACACTCCATAAAGCAGTAATCACATGGCCCTAGCACAAAAATATTAACTTGTTTGAAGACCAGTTTTCCAATTGGAAATAGAAATTCAGTGGTGTATATCTCAAGTTTCACTACAAACTGCTGTAAGAGTTCATCCAGAGAACTCCTGTAATAGAGCAGAGAGGCTAGGATTAACTTCAAAGTACTCTGCAGAATAATGGGTGAATTGGGGATTCCATGAACTCTATATTCAATCAAGATCAAAGAGAGGGCAGTAAATTGCAGCCCATAAATCATATTTATCAAGTGAAATAGTGTGGTCCACAGTACCACGGGCAGCTTGGAGTTCAGGAAGTATGAGAACAGACTTTGTTTTTATTGAAAAATATCAATAGTTTTTTTCCCCAATTGTGAGTCAAGGGTGATTCACTGCTCCATGAAGCCTAGAACCCCATCTGGTGGTTGTAAAATATGGGGTGGTGATGCTCAGGGCTTACTTAGAGCTGTCTTGTTCCTTTTCCAATGATTTTTTAGTGGAAGTGTAGATGGATGTTAGACAGTATCTAGAAGGGAATCTGTGGGCCACGCACTGGTTTCTCAAGGAAGACATGCCATGACTGCATATTTTAGTGGTTTTGGACTACGCGAAGATCAGAGTTGGTGTCGAGTGAGGTGCTCTTCCAGAAATAAAGGAAACAGTTTCATTCGGAAGAGGGGTGGAGGGATAATAAGGCAATTGAATTACAGCTCCTCTGGGAACAGGAACAGAGGTACCCGGGACTGACACTGGACCCGCATTGAACCAACGGTGGCCTGGGAGCACACCAAAAATAATATGTTTTTATTTGAAAACATTGCAGTCGCCTTGTTCCTATCAAATTTGAGTCCTCACTTAGTTCTCATTCAAATGGACATATTTGTTTGGGACCAGGAGCAACACAAGGTACTTAATGTTGCACAAAACTCTGCTCTAAAACTGAAGAACCATTACTCGGCCTTAGGAAGGTACTGTGTTAACAGAATTGTGACTGGATACCCCTACATTTCACCCAGTACCAGGAAATGATGGGACTGTGAACGTTAAAACCCTTGCAGGAAGAGCAGAGGGCACATAGGTTTTCAATGCTCTTGACTTGGTGTCCCATAGGACAGCCACTCCGAGCGTGACGCGTTAAATAGCCTTAGCACTGGGCCTGCAGTATATTGGCAGTGACATGGGGTTAGTAACACACCTGACGGGCGCAGAGGTGGCGGTGCTGTGCAGCTGGGGGCTGTGTGGATTCATCTGTCTGTGCTGCTGGCGGTGAACCCTTACCTAAGGAAAGATTTGTAAAGTGGACACTGCAATAGTGAGTGCCTGACAGGAGGTGTATGACAGGCATTATTACAAGGCAAAAAGAGGTGGTTGTCTTACTTTCCCAGGGGGATGCTGGGGTTACGATACCATGGCAACTGGAGCCTCCAGGACAGGGCCTGACCATCAAGTGTTTTGAGCTGTTGAGTACCGTCTGACAGTGAGAGGAGGCCGGACGCTGAGCTACACTGGTCCGAAGAAGCGTCCCTTTGCTGTGGAAGGGGGTGGGGCAGGCGCGGTGGGAGTAGAGTGAATGGGATTGAGTGTTCGGCCTCCCACTCCCGTCAATATTAAATGCTGGGCCTCTGGAGATGGAAGGATAAGGCAGCAAGGAGCCGCCAAGGAAACATCATTATGCAGTACACCACACCGCTGGCCCTGCCACGAGGACTGCTGAGGGCAAGGGCACCAGCACTGTTGAAGCAACACAAGGTGCACGCTGAATACCATACAGGGCTCATGCACTGCACTGGAGAGGAAGATCAATGTGGTCTTCAACAGATGTGGGTCAGATAAGGTCACCACTGATGAACACACTACAACAGACCTGCACACAGAGGTAACAGTGCTTAAGGTGCAGGTAAACCGCCTTCTGGCTACAACGGACACTCTGGAGAAAAGGACAGAGGATACAGAGGGCTGGTCCCGGAGGAATAACCTCAGATTTCTGGGTTTTCCGGAACAAGCAGAGAGTGCCTCAGCTGAAATCTTCCTTGAGGAATGTCTAAAGACAAAGGTGGATTAAATGGACTGATTACTCATGTTTGCAACTGGGAGGGAGCATAGGGCGTTGGTCTACCGTATTCCGGGGTATGCAGCCTCAACCGGGACGCCCCCGAGAGCGATCATCGTTTAGGGTCTTTAACCTTTGGGATTGAGACAACATCCCGAGGGCTGCCAGTGTGGTGGGTGAGTTAAGATATGGAAACCACAAAATTGCCATCTTCCCAGACTATACATAAATTGGACAGACCCAGAGAAAAACCTTCATGGAAGTTAAACAGAAACTTTGAACGATGAACCTCGCATAAATAGTGATGTACCCTGCCAGACTGATAGCCAATGCAAAAGTGCATTTCTTTGCGAAACCAGTGGTGTGGGCTTGGTTGGAGTTGTGGGACCGGGACCCTGAATCTGAGTGAGGACTGCCTAGAGCAAACCGTGGTAGCCAGTTGTAGAGGCTACGACTTGGCGTGGTTCTCAAGGAAGTTATCCCTGGGGAAACTGCCTCCAGCTAGAAGTGACAGGTACAGAAATTGACACGGCTCCAGATGGCCTGTACGCAAACACTGAAAATGAGCAGTGAATACTGGTATTGTTTGGATATATACATGTGCATATATGTTTTGATGTGAAAATAAATTACTGCAGACTAGGTTGTGGCTCACTGTTCTATTTAGATAGGGCTCGGTATGGCAGCTGGAGTGTGGGCCCTGCTGGTATTTTGTTCTTGTTGGATTGGAGAACTGCTGGGTGTTACCTTACTCCTGCATATTTTTCTTAGTCAGACAGTAAACAGGTATCTGAGTGGCTGTGTTGTGGCCTATTTCGAGTATTGGTTTTGGGGTTTGGCGCAGGGGGACTTGGATGCGTCTGCTGACAGGATAGGCAAGCTCAGTGTTGTGTTGTTTTGTAGTAATTACCCGGGGTGGGGTGAAATCTGGTGGAAGCATTGTTGTGGTAGTTTTGTTGCTGTGTGTTTCACTCATCAAGGGTTGATAATAGTCCTCTGGGATAGCAGGCTGGCACAAGACCGGGCAACTACGATTTGACAGGGGTGGGGCACATGGGGTCCTGCAGGAGTTTGCCCTGAAGCACAAAGCTCACCAATACATTTTAAACACACATAATATAGTCACTTGTAATGTGAGGGGTCTTGGGGAATATGTAAAGTGGCACAGAGTAAATCCTACATGTGTGGACAGTGGATACACATAGCCTGCCTTCAGGAAACACATTTGATAGATGAGGAAGACAATAAATTGAAAGAGAAATTGAGGGGCCAGCTGTATTCATCTACATATTCAGACAATGCCTGTGGGTTGGCTGTGAGGGTGGACCCTGGAGTGCAGTTTAAACTGCAGTGTTCTCAGGCAGATCTTGGTGGTAGATGTTGGAGGATGGCTCATTTTGTTGTTTACATATATGGTGTGACATCCTATACTGAGTCCAGGCATCCCTTAGTGATAGTGTTAGTGTTTTGGCACCTAGCTAACCAAAGCTCTAAAGGGGTAGCTGTGGAGAGAAGCACAGGCTTATCAGCGAGGAGGCACGTTCAATACCAAAATAGTCATTCAGTGATGTTCACACAAGAAAGAACCACACCAAGTGTTACAAAAATAAGGGAATCTTTATTATAACACAATCACTATCCTAATGTTGCTATATCTCCACTTGGGAGGTATCTACACACAGAGAACTTATAAACAAACAGTAAAGCCACAGATATACACGGGCCCTGTTTGGCAGGGGGAGGAAGAGGTGTGGAGAGTGGCAGACCATATACAGGTAGTCGCAAGGAGGCCTCAGCAGCACAACAAAGGAGTCCCACACCTCAAAAGTTACAGGGTGGATGCTGTTCTTCCAGTTGCAAACTGCTGGAGGCTGGCCCTTCTTGGAGCTCGAAGATCTCCTAGAGGAAAAGTCAACATGCCTTAGTAACAGCAACAGACAGTGAACATGGGTTCCATTCCAGTGGCTACAGTAATGGCCTACGTCTCCCAAGTTGGACAGAAGACAAGTTGGATCTGGAGAGGACCACAGAACGACTACCTGTGTTGCAGAGCCTTCTCGTTGTCCCTGAGACAGCAGGATCCACCAGTCGGTCACTGAGGTGCCTACGGATGCAGGGGAGTGACTATTTCACTCCAAGGGCGACTCCTTCTTGCGTCCTGGTGCAAACACAGTGATTGTGACCCTGGAAGATGCACAGCCATGGATGTTGCAGAATTATTGCAGGAGCTGGAAAAACAATGTTGCAGTATGAGCCCTCCCAAATGGATACAGTCTTGTTTCAAGTCCTAAATCAGATCAGCAGCAGTTCCAAAGGCCAGGTTTTCAGAAGAGTCTTGCAGAGAGTTCCAAGGAGAGAGTTTCTCGACGAATCTAGGGTTCCACCCTCAGGGAAGCCCTTAAGTAACCCACAAAGGGGGTAGAACACAGTCTGCAGTGACCCACCCATCGGAAGGGATCAGGGACATCACCCAGTTGGCCTAGCCAGTCAGATGCTCCCAGGGGCCTCTGCACAGCTTATTCCCAAGATGGCAGAGTTAAGCAGCCACCTGGCAGAGCTCTGTGCACCTGCCTAGGGGAGGAGCTGGACATGGGGGTAGTCACTCCCATCTTTTTTATGTGATTTTGCACCAGAGCGGGAAGTGGGGGTTCCTGCACTGGTACAAACTAGTTTATGCAAAGAGGGCACCAAATCTGCCCTTCAAAGCAGTCTGGTGGCGCTTAGATGTCACCCAACACCAGCCCAGAGACACCCATTTCGAAGAGAGAGGTGATCACACACACCTCTTCCCTACAGGAAATCCTTTGTTCTGCCTTTCCCTGCTCGAGTTAGGCTCTTCAGCAGGAGGGCAGAACAGGGTCTAGGGTTGGCAGCAGCGTGGGCTGGCATTCAGACCCTGCAAGGCTGTATAGGCAGATCTGGAAGATCCTCTAAGGAACCCCCAGAGTACATGGTATCATGCAATTAACACTGGAATCGGTGTAGTTGCATGATTCCAACATGTTTGATACTTAGGTTCGTGAAGCCATTATGTAGTTGGACTACTCGTGTTGACCAGTGTCCCCTACATACCTTAAAATGGCTTCCCTGCACTTACAAAGCCCAGGAAATGGAGTCTGGGGTTTGTAGGGGCACCTCTGCTCATGCAGGGGTACCCTCACACTTAGAACCATGCACCCTGCCCTTGGGCTGAAGGGCCTTCCATAGGGGTGACTTACTGCGTCCAAGTGCTGTGATCGCGATATAAGGCAAGCCTTATATCTAAAGTAAAAGGTGCATGCAGGCCTGCAGGTACAGTTTGCATGGGCTTCCATGGGTGGCATAATACATGCTGTAGGCCATGGGAGACCCCTGGTGAACCAATGCCCTGGGTAGTTTAGTACCATATAGTAGAGACTTACATTTCCAATTGTGGGATGTAAATGTTACTGTACAACCACATTTAAATGAGAGAGCACCAACTCTGGTGTCCTGAATAGCAGGATCCCAGTATACTACAGTCTAAACATATTGACACAAGGCAAAAGGTGGTGGTAGCTATGCTAGAAAGATGCTACTTTCTTCCAGTAGATTTATCCTGTTCCAGGGACCGGTGAATGACACAAAACTCTGCCTGCTCAATGTTTATGCCCCTAATACAACTTCTGACAAAACCTTTCAAGATGCAGGAGTTGTTAATTGATAGTCTGGCCACCCGGGTGTTGTGGGTTTGTGATTTCAACTGTGTGCTGGATGGAGGCCTGGATACGCAGCCCCCTGTGGGTTGAACCTCTGTTGCCGCTTTTGACACCTGACTACTCGCTCCCTTTTTTCTGTACCCCTGCGCTTGGCTTCTGTGCCACTTCGTTTTTTCATTCTGTGCCCCTGTGTTTTGCTTTCTGTACCCCTGTGCTCTGTTGTCCCTCTCCCACCGTCTTTTCCCGCTGTTTTTTCCCCAGGTTTTCCCCCGCGTTTTTCCCTTGCTGCTGAGCCTCTGCTGCCCCGCCCCCTTCACTCCCATTGGCTGCCCCGCTCCCACCTCCCAGCTGCTCCTCCCTCCCTCTGCCCTCATATGGAGGCCGCGAAGCGGTGGTAGAGAGGCGACCTTTGACCCTGTCACCAGGCAGGTCGCTCCCCCCATCTGCCACGCAGCCCCCTGTGGGTTGAACCTCCGTTGCCGCTTTTGCCGCCTGACTACTCGCTCCCTTTTTTCTGTACCCCTGCGCTTGGCTTCTGTGCCACTTCATTTTTTCCTTCTGTGCCCCTGTGTTTTGCTTTCTGTACCCCTGTGCTCTGTTGTCCCTCTCCCGCTGTCTTTTCCCGCCGTTTTTTCCCTTGGTGCTGAGCCCCTGCTGCCCCGCCCCCTTCACTCCCATTGGCCGCCCCGCTCCCACCTGCTCCTCCCTCCCTCTGCCCTCATATGGAGGCCGCGAAGCGGGAGCGCCAAAGGCGCGCCTAAGGCAAGCCCGTCTGCACCCGTCTGTGCCTGGACTGCACCCAGCACCAGAACCCCTGGAACCCGCACCCCCCGCAACCGAGACTGCACTACGACGCAAGCACCCTCCACGCACTCAACACCAGATGAGGCCACCCCTGCTACCGGGCCACCTCGAAACGCATCCAGGGGCCTTTCACCTGCCGGAACTGCAGATTCGCCAGCATCCAACCCTCCACACCACCAGCCAGAGAACCCACCCACCTCCGCTGCATCCTCCTCAACACCCGCACCACTCGCAAGCACGCCATCGAACTTTGGGACCTCCTAGACTCCACTGCCCCGACGTCACCTTCCTGACGGAGACCTGGCTGAACGCCACCTCAGCGCCAGACATCGCCATAGCCATTCCACAGGGCTACAAGATCTCCTGCAGAGACCGCACCAACGGAGTGGGAGGAGAAATTGCCATCATCCACAAAGACTCCATCAAAATCTCAACGAACACCGATGACACCCTCACCACCGCCGAGCACATGCACTTCCAGATCCACACCGACCCCAACACCACCCTCAGAGGAACTCTCATCTACAGACCTCCCGGACCCCGCCCACAGTTCAGTGACACCATCGCCGACCTCATCAGCACCCACGCCCTCGCTTCCACAGACTACATCCTCCCCAGGGACCTGAACTTCCACCTCGAGAACAACAACGATGCCAACTCCACTGCCCTGATCGACAACCTTCCCAACCTTGGACTCAAACAGCTCGTAACGACACCCACTCACGCCGCTGGACACACGCTCGACCCCATCTTCTCCGCAAGCCCTGACGTCTCCTTCAACCACACCACCGAACCACACTGGACCGACCACAGATGCGTCCACTTCACCTTCAGAAAACCCACCACACACCACTGCACCCAACAGCTACCACGCCGCTGCTGGGGCAAGGTCACCAAGGACCAACTGACTACCGCCCTCGCCCTGAGACCACCCACCGACACCACCGACCCAGACACCGCCGCAACCAACCTCACACAGTGGATCAACGACTGCGCCAACACCCTCGCCCCTCTCAAGACCTTTACAGCCAACCACACCAACAAGAAAGCCGCCTGGTTCACCGAGGACCTCCGGATCTCCAAGCACACCTGTCGGAAGCTGGAGAAGAAATGGCTCTACGACCGAACACCAGACAACCACACAGCCCTCAAGAGCGCCATCCGCAGACATCACCAACTCATCAGGACCACCAAGAAAACCGCCTTCAAGGACCGCCTAGACAATTACGAACACAACACCAAAGAGCTCTTCAGCATCGTGAAAGAACTCTCCAACCCCAGCTCCATCACCAACGACATCCCGCCATCTCAAGACCTGAGCGACTCCATGGCCACCTTCTTCCACCGCAACATCAACGACATCCATGACAGCTTCAACCCCGACCCCCCGCACCAACCACCGAGTCCACCACCCCTGCGACTACCACTCGCACCAGTCGCCTGACCGTCTGGTCCAGCGTCAGCGACAAAGACACCATCAAAACCATCAACTCCATCCACTCCGGATCTCCATCGGACCCCTACCCTCACCACGTCTTCAACAAAGCCAGCGCAGCCATCGCGCCCCACCTCCGGAAAACAATCAACTGTTCCTTCGAGACAGCAACCTTCCCAAAAAGCTGGAAGCACGCCGAGATCAACACCCTTCTGAAGAAGCCTAAGGCAGACCCCAAGGACCTCAAGAACTTCCGGCCCATCTCCCTGCTCCCTTTCCCGGCAAAAGTGACCGAGAAGATTGTCAACAAACAGCTGACCCGCTACCTCGAAGTCAAAAACATCCTGGACCCTTCCCAATCCGGTTTTCGCAGTAAAACAGCACCAAGACCGCCCTCATCGCCGCCACTGACGACATCCGGACCCTGATGGACAAAGGAGAAAAAGCCGCCCTCATCCTCCTGGACCTATCAGCAGCCTTTGACACGGTCTGCCACTGCACCCTATCAGCACGCCTCCATGACGCCGGTATCCAAGAGAAGGCCCTGGCCTGGACCACATCCTTCCTCTCCGGCAGAACCCAGAGCGTCCTTCCGCTCTAAAACCACCGAGATCATCTGCGGCGTCCCACAGGGATCCTCCCTCAGCCTGACACTGTTCAATATCTACATGGCCCCCCTCGCCCACGTCGCACGACAACACAACCTCAACATCATCTCCTACGCCGACGACACCCAGCTGATCGTATCCCTCACCGAAGATCCCCACACCGCCAAAGCTAGCCTCCACCGAGGAATGAAGGCCGTATCGGACTGGATGAAGGACAGCAGACTGAAGCTGAACTCAGACAAGACGGAGGTCCTCATTCTCAGACCCACCCCATCAGCCTGGGACGACTCTCGGTGGCCCACGTCACTAGGCACAGCCCCGGAACCCACGGACCACGCACGCAACCTGGGGGTCATCCTCCACTCCACTCTCTCCATGACCAGGCAAGTCAACGCCGTCTCCGTGTCCTGCTTCAACACCCTCCGTATGCTCCGCAGGATCTTCAAATGGATCCCCCTCGACACGAGAAAAACTGTTACCCAGGCCCTCATCACCAACAGACTCGACTACGGGAACGCCCTCTACTCAGGGATTACAAACAAGCTCCTGAGACTACTCCAACGCATCCAGAACGCCTCGGCCCGACTCATCCTCGATGTCCCCCGCTGCAGCCACATCACACTCCACCTGAGAGGCCTGCACTGGCTCCAGTCAACAAAAGGATCACCTTCAAGCTCCTGATCCACGCACACAAAGCACTGCACAAAACCGGACCCACCTACCTCAACAACCGACTCAGCTTCCACACCCCCACCCGAAGCCTCCGCTCAGCCAACTTCGCCCTCGCCACAGTGCCCGCATCCGAAAAACCACCGCCGGCGGCAGATCCTTCTCCTACCTCGCCGCCAAGACCTGGAACACTCTCCCCACCATCCTACGACATACCCAGGACCTGCTAGCCTTCAGAAGACTCCTCAAGACCTGGCTCTTCGACCAGTAGCACCCCCCTCCCCAGCACCTTGAGACCCTCGCGGGTATGTAGTGCGCTTTACAAATGCAGTGATTGATTGATTGATTGATTGATTGGATAGACCGCCCCCGAAATACTTGTCAAAACAAGCCATGGTGAGTCACTAGGACAGGTGATGCGGAAAGAGGGCTGAATGGACATCTGTAGGGAAATGCAACCGACTGCACGTAATACTTGTGTCACTCCCTGACACATGGCGCTTACAGACGCTGTGCAGCTATGGTTTCTCCAATGCTATCAGCTAAATATATGGGTAGATATCTATTGGATCACTCAATATTGCTCCTTGAGTTAGAAGGGAGGGGTTAACACATGCCCCCTTCCCACTGGAGACAGGCCCCAATGCTTTACAGGATCAGGCGTGTAGGGAGTCGCTGGGGGAAAGGCTGACAGAATATTTTACTGCAAACTGGGGTTTCAAGACAAGTTGGGACAAGGAGTGGGGAGGGATGAAAGCAGGAATGGGGGTGGAATGCATCCACAAACTCTACAGTGTTCGGCAGCAGCTATCTAAACAAGTGGGGGGGAGTTGGAAGGGGAATTAGCCAAACTGCAGACATGTGAGGCACTGGCCTCGCAGCGGGGGAGGAGAATACTAATATTAAGCGTGGGGTGGGTTAAACGTGGAAGAGGCTGGGCCATCGGACAAGTAAAGAATATCGTCCGAGGTTGCACACGGGGGGGGAGACAGGCCTAGAAGGCTATTGATATGGCTGTTAAAGCGAGAGGGACACAGACTTTCCAGACCAGACATTGGCATTAAGGCAGGTGGAGTTTAATGGGGTACTACAGGCTGACCTGGAAGGGCTGTATCAGGAGGAACAACACACGGGGATGGATGTGGTGACTGATTACCTGGCCCAAGTGGATCTTACGGTGGTCTCTCAGGAGCAATGCAAGTTGATGTTGGAGGAACTGTGAGAGGAATTGGGGAAGATGATGGGAGGGAACAAATAGCTAAAGGAGGTAGTAGTGGCATAGCAATCGCACCTCCTATCCTGTAGGCATAAACAGTGATGGGCAATGTTGAAATACAGCATGAGGAAATATCAGTAAGGTGTGTTTCAGTATTAAAGCCCTACTACCAAAGGCATAGCAATCCGTGGCGCCAGTTGGATCCATTGAATCTGCATAAACACAAGGGATACCCAACACACTGTGAACACTCGGTCTAAATGAGTCTCCATATTCAGAAAGTAAGTATATGTAGACACCAGATGTGGTCTGAAACCTTCATTTATATGTAGCGCAATCGGTTTTTCCAAGTTTACAGATTCTTTCCACAATAGCCAACACATGTTTCATCACATCTGTGACTTTTTCCAAGGGTGTGAAAGTGTATGTAAAAAAACTATATAATGTAAACTTTACAAGATGACAGGGATCAACCTCAAAACATTATGTGTGCATAACCTAAATGCAAAGAAACAAATCCAAAGGATCTCAAAGCACACGATGACAAGAGTAGAAAGTGGAGCTCTAAGATTCAATTCTTAAAAGAACCTCAACACCATTGTGCAGACAAAGTGAAAGCAAGACAACTGGTGTATGGCCACAAGTCTATTAAAGGAACCACTCAAGAAGTGCAAGACCCCATGTGAACAAGATGAGCAAAAGGAAAGTAAGTGGGCAAACTGACTTATCCATAAGAAAAAAAAACGATCCAATCAATACTGGAGTAATCCAGATGGACAATAATGTCAGCCTGTAACCATGAAATGCAAAGTAAACATTAATAGAGGGAAATATATTAGAAACTAAAAAGTAAAATTCCAGTCCATAAATCCGTAGGCAACCTACCAAAAATTGTCATATATGCCAAGACAGAAAGGCTAAGATGCTCCTTAGGATCTGTGTCCAAAAAACAAAGTCAGAAACCTAATGGAGGCCTGTAATTACATAAAATAAAATGTATTAAAGTGTACTGGTCACAAGCGGTCAGAGTCAAGAATAAGAGGCATTGTAGAACATAGTAACCTCTACAAATACCCTCATCTACTGGTAGTCAAGTAAGGATTTAGAAAAGAATCAGGATTATTTTAAGTCAAAATCTAAATAAGTAAAAAAGAGGAATCAAAAGTCAGTTAAAATGTGTTGATAAGCGTTATAAAATACAGTCTCAAAGTCCCATAAGGTGCATATCAGAGGCATGGCCAATGTCGTTTTTTAAAATTAGAAATAGTCACATGTGGAAGCCCTACTCCTTCAACTCTTGGATAAAATCTTTGTGACATAGGTGACAAATAGCCTTGTGTGAAAAAGATGAGCGATCTAAAGTGTAACAAGCCACAGTCATAAATATTATTGACACACAAGTGCAACAGTCGTTCCAAAATAACATTTGTAAATCAAAAACAACCAAGTCTCCAACGCTGTGAGGCAACAGTACAAAGTTTTCTTTAAAAAAAGAACACTCTATAAATATATCATTTAAATATATCTAGTAGGGAAAAACATGTATAGTCAGCTTAACAGCTCAACAAAATGAAAATGTCACTTACGTACATCTGTTCGTGGCATCAGTCGCAGTAGATTTGCATGTTTTGCAATAGCTCGCCATCTGGTGTTGGGCCGGAGTGTTACAAGTTGTTTTTCTTCAAAGAAGTCTTTCGAGTCACGGGACCGAGTGACTCCTCCTTTTGTCTCCATTGCGCATGGGCGTCGACTCCATCTTCGATTGTTTTTCCCCGCAGAGGGTGAGGTAGGAGTTGAACTGTAGTAATAGTGCCCATGCAATGGAGTGACTAAGTATGCACCTATTTAAGGTTGAGATGATACATATATAAATAATTGAAGGTAACTTCCAAACTGCTACAGGCTCCCGGGGAGGCGGGTGGGCACATGCGAATCTACTGCGACTGATGCCACGAACAGATGTACACTGGGTAAGTGACATTTTCAGTTCGATGGCATCTGTCGCTGTAGATACGCATGTTTTGCATAGACTAGTAAGCAGTTATCTCCCCAAAAGCGGTGGATCAGCCTGTAGGAGTGGAAGTAGTCTGAAATAATGTTCTTAATACGGCTTGACCTACTGTGGCTTGTTGTGCGGATAACACGTCTACACAGTAGTGCTTGGTGAATGTGTGAGGCGTAGACCATGTGGCTGCCTTACATATTTCTTGCATTGGGATGTTTCCTAGAAAGGCCATGGTAGCACCTTTCTTTCTGGTTGAGTGTGCCCTTGGTGTAATGGGCAGCTGTCGTTTAGCTTTAAGGTAGCAGATTTGGATGCATTTAACTATCCATCTGGCTATACCTTGTTTTGATATTGGGTTTCCTGCATGAGGTTTTTGAAATGCAATAAATAGTTGTTTAGTCTTTCTGATGTTTTTTGTTCTGTCAATGTAATACATCAATGCTCTTTTGACATCTAATGTATGTAGTGCCCTTTCAGCTACGGTATCTGGCTGTGGAAAGAACACTGGAAGTTCCACTGTTTGATTTAGATGGAACGGTGAAATAACCTTTGGCAAAAATTTAGGATTGGTCCTTAGGACGACCTTATTCTTGTGTAGTTGTATAAAAGGTTCCTGTATTGTAAACGCCTGAATCTCGCTTACTCTTCTTAGGGAAGTAATGGCGATGAGAAATGCCACCTTCCAGGTTAGGAACTGTATGTCGCAGGAGTGCATGGGTTCAAAAGGTGGACCCATAAGTCTAGTTAGGACAACATTTAGGTTCCATGAAGGAACAGGTGGTGTTCTTGGTGGTATAATTCTCCTAAGGCCCTCCATGAATGCTTTAATGACTGGTATCTTATATAGGGAAGTTGAATAGGTAGTCTGCAGGTATGCAGATATTGCTGCAAGGTGTATTTTAATGGAAGAGAAAGCCAGGTTAGATTTTTGTAAGTGAAGCAAGTAACCCACTACATGTTCTGGAGTTGTGTGTAATGGTTGTATTTGATTAATATGGCAGTAGCAAACAAACCTCTTCCATTTACTTGCATAGCAGTGCCTGGTGGATGGCCTTCTGGCTTGTTTTATGACTTCCATACATTCTTGGGTAAGTTGTAAGTGCCCGAATTCTAGGATTTCAGGAGCCAGATTGCTAGATTCAGCGATGCTGGATCT
Source organism: Pleurodeles waltl (assembly GCF_031143425.1). Taxonomy (NCBI): domain Eukaryota; kingdom Metazoa; phylum Chordata; class Amphibia; order Caudata; family Salamandridae; genus Pleurodeles; species Pleurodeles waltl. The sequence continues at coordinate 751,752,609 of NC_090445.1, forward strand.
GGGTGTCTGATCTTTTGGTTGTGCTGTGTCAACAGATCTGGCCTGTTGGGCAATTTGATGCAGGGTACTACTGATAGGTCTAGCAGCGTTGTGTACCAGGGTTGCCTTGCCCAAGTTGGTGCTATCAATATGAGTTTGAGTTTGCTTTGACTGAGTTTGTTTACCAGGTAAGGAAGGAGAGGGAGAGGAGGAAAAGCGTAAGCAAATATCCCTGACCAGTTCATCCATAGGGCATTGCCTTGGGATTGTTCGTGTGGGTATCTGGATGCGAAGTTTTGGCATTTTGCGTTCTCCCTTGTCGCAAACAAGTCTATCTGAGGTGTTCCCCAGAGTTTGAAATAAGTGTTCAGAATTTGGGGGTGAATTTCCCATTCGTGGACCTGTTGGTGATCTTGAGAGAGATTGTCTGCGAGTTGATTTTGGATCCCTGGTATAAATTGTGCTATTAGGCGAATTTGGTTGTGAATTGCCCAACGCCAAATCTTTTGTGCTAGCAGGCTTAACTGCGTGGAGTGCGTCCCCCCCTGCTTGTTTAGATAATACATTGTTGTCATGTTGTCTGTTTTGACGAGAATGTATTTGTGAACTATTATTGGTTGGAAAGCTTTTAGTGCTTGAAAAACTGCTAGAAGTTCTAGGTGATTTATATGCAGTTTTGTTTGATGTACGTTCCATTGTCCTTGTATGCTGTGTTGATCGAGGTGTGCTCCCCACCCTGTCATGGAAGCATCTGTTGTTATTACGTATTGTGGCATTGGGTCTTGGAAAGGCCGCCCTTTGTTTAAATTTATGTTGTTCCACCATAGAAGCGAGAGGTAAGTTTGGCGGTCTATTAACACCAGATCTAGAAGGTGACCCTGTGCTTGTGACCATTGTGATGCTAGGCACTGTTGTAAGGGCCTCATGTGCAGTCTTGCGTTTGGGACAATGGCTATGCATGAAGACATCATGCCTAGGAGTTGTAGTACCATCTTTGCGTGTATCCTTTGTGTTGGATACATGCGTTGTATGATGGTGTTGAAATTTCGAATTCTTTGTGGACTTAGAGTGGCTACTCCTTTTGATGAGTCTATTATGGCTCCCAGGTATTGTTGTACCTTGCGCGGCAGAATTTTGGATTTTGTGAAATTGACGGTGAACCCTAGTTTGAAGAGGGTTTGTATGATATGATTTGTGTGATTTGAGCACTGTATTAACGAATGGGCCTTGATTAGCCAGTCGTCTAGATATGGGAACACATGTATTTGCTGCCTTCTTATGTGTGCAGCGACTACCGCTAGGCATTTGGTAAAGACTCTTGGTGCGGTTGTTAATCCGAAAGGCAGTACCTTGAATTGGTAATGTATTCCTTTGAATACAAACCTTAGGTATTTCCTGTGCGATGGGTGTATTGGTATATGGAAATAAGCATCCTTGAGGTCTAAAGTTGCCATGTAGTCGTGTAGTTTTAGCAATGGCAATACTTCTTGTAGTGTGACCATGTGAAAGTGGTCTGATTTGATGAAAGTGTTCACTACTCTGAGGTCTAGGATTGGTCTCAGCGTTTTGTCCTTCTTTGGTATCAAAGTACAGTGAGTAAACTCCTGTGTTTATTTGTGTGTTTGGCACTAATTCGATTGCATTCTTTTGCAATAGTGCCTGCACTTCTATCTCCAGGAGATTGGAATGGTGTGTTGTCAAATTTTGTGCTTTTGGTGGTATGTTTGGAGGGAATTGTAGAAATTCTATGCAATAACCATGTTGGATAATTGCTAGAACCCAAGTGTCTGTAGTGATTTCCTCCCATGCTTTGTAATAATGACTTATTCTTCCCCCCACTGGTGTTGTGTGGAGGGGGTGAGTGACATGTGAGTCACTGTTTAGTAGTAGGGGTTTTGGGGCTCTGAAATCTTCCTCTATTTCTAGGGAATTGCCCTCCTCTATATTGTCCCCGAAAACCTCCTCTATACTGTCCCTGGTAACTGGACGGTGTTGCTTGTGAGGTGCTGGCTTGTGTGCTCTGACCCCGAAACCCCCCTCGAAAGGGCGTTTTACAGAATGTGCTGTAATTCCCTCTGCTCTGCGGGGAGTAGAGTGCGCCCATGGCTTTGGCAGTGTCCGTATCTTTTTTGAGTTTCTCAATCGCTGTGTCCACTTCTGGACCGAACAGTTCTTTTTCATTAAAAGGCATATTGAGAACTGCTTGTTGAATCTCTGGTTTAAATCCAGACGTTCGGAGCCATGCATGCCTTCTGATAGTTACAGATGTATTAATTGTCCGTGCAGCTGTATCTGCAGCATCCATGGAGGAGCGGATCTGGTTGTTGGAAATGGTCTGTCCCTCCTCAACCACTTGTTTTGCCCTATTTTGTAAGTCCTTGGGCAGATGTTCAATGAGATGTTGCATCTCGTCCCAGTGGGCTCTGTCATAGCGCGCAAGTAGTGCCTGGGAGTTCGCGATGCGCCACTGGTTTGCAGCTTGTGCTGCGACTCTTACCAGCTGCATCGAACTTGCGGCTTTCTTTATCTGGGGGTGGTGCATCTCCAGATGTGTGAGAGTTTGCCCTTTTCCTAGCTGCTCCTACAACGACAGAGTCTGGTGGCAGCTGTGTAGTGATGAAAACCGGGTCTGTAGGAGGCGCCTTATACTTTTTTTCCACCCTTGGTGTGATTGCCCTACTTTTGACCGGCTCCTTAAAGATTTCTTTCGCGTGCCGGAGCATACCAGGGAGCATAGGCAGGCTTTGGTATGAGCTGTGGGTGGAGGAGAGTGTGTTGAATAAAAAATCATCCTCGACCTGTTCTGAGTGGAGGCTTACGTTGTGAAATTGTGCTGCTCTAGCCACCACTTGAGAATACGCGGTGCTGTCTTCTGGTGGAGATGGCTTCGTAGGGTATGCCTCCGGACTGTTATCTGACACTGGGGCGTCGTATAGGTCCCATGCGTCTTGATCTTGGTCACCCTGGCTTATGGTGGTGTGAGCTGGGGAGTGTGATGGAGTTCGTGCTGGTGAGACGTTAATCACGGGCGGAGGAGAGGGTGGTGGGGTAACTCTTTTCACCACTTTTGGTTGTGGTGTCTGTTCAGTCTGGAACTTCAACCTTCTCTTTCTCCTAATGGGGGGAAGGGTGCTTATTTTTCCTGTCCCCTGCTGTATGAAGATACACTTTTGCGTATGGTCCACATCAGTTGCTTGTAGCTCTTACTCAAACCTATGCTTTTGCATTTGGGAGGTTAGCGAGTGCTCTTCTGTATAAGAGCCTGAAGCTGGGTCGCATTGATGTTTGTTTCGGCATCGAAACCCTGTCTGCGTGTTTTTTCGGCTCCGAGGTGACTTTTTTCTTTTTCGGGGCCGAAACCTCTCGGCGTCGATCTTCTTCGGTGCCGCTGTCTCGGCGTCGAGCCGTGTCCACACCGGCATCTCGGTGTCGAGGCTTGTCTCCAGCACTTTCTCGGTCCCGAGAAGGCTGCGTGCCGGTGTCTCGACCAGAGTCGGACGACCTCGGCACTGTTTGGGCCTTTTTCGGTGCCGACGGTCGGTCACCGAATTTATGGGTATAGCCATGGCCGGATGGCAGTGGCGTCCCCTGGGCCTTGGAAATCTTTCTCTGTGTGGTTTTCGACGTCTTACTCACGCTTTGTGTATCGTCGAATCCTTCGGAGTCCGATTCTTGGATCGAGAAGGTACCTTCCTCTTCCTGCTCCTCGAACTCTCGGTGGGCTGTCGGCGCGGACGCCATCTGAAGTCTTCTGGCTCGACGGTCTCGGAGTGTCTTTTGGGACCGGAACGCACGACAGGCCTCACAGGTGTCTTCACTGTGCTCAGGTGACAGGCACAGGTTACAGACCAAGTGTTGGTCTGTATAGGGGTATTTATTGTGGCATTTGGGGCAGAAACGGAACGGGGTCCGTTCCATCGGCGTTCTTCAGCACGCGGTCGGGCCGACCAGGCCCCGACGGGGGAATCGAAAAACTACCCCGAAGGGCACCGGTGCTCTTCGATCTTCGATGCGGTGTGGAATCTAAGTAAGCCGATCCCGAACGCAACAATACCGACGAAAATCTTCCGAAATTAGCTAATTTTCCGTTCCAAAACTCGGAGCGACAGGAACACGTCCGAACCCGATGGCGGAAAAAAAACAATCGAAGATGGAGTCGACGCCCATGCGCAATGGAGACAAAAGGAGGAGTCACTCGGTCCCGTGACTCGAAAGACTTCTTCGAAGAAAAACAACTTGTAACACTCCGGCCCAACACCAGATGGCGAGCTATTGCAAAACATGCGTATCTACAGCGACAGATGCCATCGAACTGTCTATTATCTGCACCCCAACCTGAGACCATGTGTAGATAAACAATCCAACAAACAGCCTGTAATAAACCCACTGACCTGAAACGATGAGTCCTGGTTCAGATGAAGTGCTCGGACAACGTGTATCCCGAAGCCTGTAGCCAAACGCGGTAAAATGGAAGATAGAGAATGGACTAATAAAAGTTAGTATTAAAAAAAAAAAACGGCTCAAATGAACCGCCATGTTACTAGATCTACTTGTGTAAATATAAACATGCAACCAATGTAAATAAATCGATTCTAATGTGCTAAATAGACCATCCTAAAAACCGATCTTAGGAATAACGTATGTAATACTTAAGGAAGATATCAATAATGAAAGGATCTGATAAATTTACCAAAAATCGAGCATAAAGGAAAGCAGTAAACGATCAATAAAAAGGCACGTGTTGTCACTATGGGCGACAATATAATACTATGGTGAAACTCCTATCCATAAATGTAAAGTTTCTCAAAAAAGAAGCTGCGAGAAGAGGAGAATATGCAAAGCCAAAAAAGAAATCAGAGAATAAATAATCAGTTGAAAAATTAAGTATCAAATTTCAAATGCCTGTCTAGTGAGCAACCATATGCTTCCCGGACATGTATATCAGACAACTTAGAAGCACCAGATACACACAGGTTAATTTAAGAAAGGAAAAAAGCGAAATTAGGGGTAAAAAGGGTACAAGAAGATGTGGATGAGAAATGATAAGGTGATACATGTAAGAGAATGCCAAAAAGAGCTATAATTTTGGAAATAGCTAACAGATCAAAAGAACAAGTTACTTACCTTCGGTAACGCCTTTTCTGGTGGAAACACTAGCTACCTGTGGATTCCTCACCTAATGAATTCTCCCAATGCGCCAGCATTTGACGTAAATTTTCTTCCCATTTTTTTGCTCTGCACGTCGAAGAGGAAGTCACAATTGCCCGACTCCCACGCAACGCCGTCTGACATCATCAAGGCAATAAGAGGTCCTCGCTGGCGTGCAGACGTCAGTTTTCACCATTTTTTACGTGCCTTCAAGGCGAACAGGTGAGTACCGACCATACATACCTGACATGAACACATCAGTCAAATATAAAACAAAACCTTTAATCAAATATAAACATCAAAATATCATATATATATATATATATATATATATATATATATATATATATATATAAATAAACCACATATATGTACATGAATCTACATATACCATCAAACATATATACACATCTCCTTATATATATATATATATATATATACACACACCCTAGGATACCTTGGTAAGACCACCAAACCAAGGCAACGGGGAGGGGGGTGGGACCGTGAGGAATCCACAGGTAGCTAGTGTATCCACCAGAAAAGGCATTACCGAAGGTAAGTAACTTGTTCTCCTGATGGATACAACTACCTGTTGATTCCTCACCTAACGAATAGTGTCGCAAAGCAGTACCGCACTCGAAGGCGGGTGTCTGAATGGCCACACCAAGAAATCCTGCAGCACGGACCATGCAAAATGGCCATCCCTCTTAACCTCTGAATCAAAGCAATAATGTTTCGAAAACTATGGAGGGAAGACCAAGATGCAGCCTTACAAATATCAGCCACAGGAACACCTCTAGCCAAAGCCGAAGAGGCTGACTTAGCCCTGGTGGAATGGGCTCTAATTCTAACAGGAGGAACCTTCTTTGCCAAAGAATAAAAAAAAATTATGCAAAGAATGACCCACCTGGATAGAGTTCTCTTGTGGACCGCCTTGCCCTTCCTCTTCCCCACGTAGCCGATGAAGAGCTGATCTTCCACTCTGAACTCTTTTTCTGTCAACGTAGAAGCTTAAAGCTCTTTGAGGGTCAAGCCGATGAAGTCTCTCCTCCTCTTTCGATGGATGGGGAGGAGGATAAAAGGATGAGAGCGTAACGGACTGCCCTAAATGGAAGGGTGTAACAACCTTCAGAAGGAAAGCCGCCCTGGTCCTCAGCACCACTTTGTCCGCATGGAAGGAAGTGAAAGGGGGTTTAACCAGAGGGCTTGAAGTTCACTCACTCGCCTAGCTGATGTGATAACTACAAGAAAAACAGTTTTTAACACTGAAAACCTTAAGGGGCATGAATGTAAAGGCTCAAACGGTGAACCCATCAAGAAGGTGAGTACTAAATTTATATCCCATTGAGGCATAATAGAAGGAGAGGGAGGGAACTTATTAGTAAGACCTTTGAAGAACCTTAGAACTATAGGGGATTTAAACAAAGAGGGTTAATGGGGAAGGCACAGAAAGGCCGACAGCACCGACAAATAGCCCTTAACAGTCAGAACTGCAAAACCCCTCTGCGCCAAGGACAATGCAAATAATAAAATGTCCGACAAATGGGTTCTCTCCACACCAAGCCACAAATTTTGCCCATCTGCCAGCATAGATCAATTTGGTGGAGTGTCACCTGACCGATAAAATAACGTCCACCACCTCTGGCGGGAGAGAAAAGGAACTCAGATTGTCCCGTTCAATTTCCAGGCATGCAGGTGCAGACTCTGGAGGTGGGGGTGTAGAACCTGCCCCTGTGACTGCGAGAGGAGGTCTGCCCTGTGAGGGAGAGGAGGGCACAGTGAGAGTTGGAGAAGGTCCGAGGACCACACCTTTCGTGGCCAATCCAGAGCTATTAAAATGACTTGCGCCCGGTCTTGGCGAATCTTCCTCAGAACCTGAGGAATCAAGGGTATGGGGGAAGCGAGTAAAGCAATTGGCCATGCCAGGGCATCTGAAATGCGGCCCCCAACACCCATTGCACCGGATACAGGAGGCTGCAGAACAACGGGCAGTGCGCATTCTCCTGAGTGACAAAAAGGTCTACCTGAGGAAATCACATCCGGAAGATGTAAAGAATCAGGTCCAGATGGAGATGCCACTCGTGATTGGCTGAGAAGTGCCGACTGATACTGTCCGCACGTACGTTTTGAACTCCGGCAAGATGGTTTGCTACTACGCAAATCTGATAGTCCTGTGCCCAGGACCAAAGCCGTAGAGCTTCTCTGCAGAGTAGGTACGACCCTACTCCTCCCTGCTTGTTGATGTATCCCATCGCAGTGGTTTGTCCATCAGAACCTGGACCGACTGACAGCAAAGGGAGGGGAGGAAGGCCTTGAGAGCTAAACGTATCGCCCTCAATTCCAACAGATTGATGTGAAACATCTGTTCCACTGGAGACCAACTTTAAGGAAATGCCTCCTTGGCATGGTTACCCCCTGACTTTTTGCCTTTGCTGATGCCAAGTTATGATTTGAAAGTGTGCTGAAGCCTGCTAATCAGGCCCCAGCACCAGTTTTCTTTCCCTAACCTGTACCTTTGTTTCCACAATTGGCACACCCTAGCATCCAGGTAAGTCCCTTGTAACTGGTACCTCTGCTACAAAGGGCCCTGATGCCATGGAAGGTCTCTAAGGGCTGCAGCATATTTTATGCCACCCTGGGGACCCCTCACTCAGCACAGACACTGCTTGCCAGCTTGTGTGTGCTAGTGGTGATAAAATGACTAAGTCGACATGGCACTCCCCTCAGGGTGCCATGCCAACCTCACACTGCCTATAGGTATAGATAAGTCACCCCTCTAGCAGGCCTTACAGCCCTAAGGCAGGGTGCACTGTACCATAGGTGAGGGCATAGGTGCAGGAGCAGTATGCCCCTACAGTGTCTAAGCAAAACCTTAGACATTGTAAGTGCAGGGTAGCCATAAGAGTATATGGTCTGGGAGTCTGTCATGCACGAACTCCACAGCACCATAATGGCTACACTGAAAACTGTGAAGTTTGGTATCAAACTTCTCAGCACAATAAATGCCCACTGATGCCAGTGTACATTTTATTGTAACATACACCCCAGAGGGCACCTTAGAGGTGCCCCCTGAAACCTTAACCGACTACCAGTGTGGGCTGACTAGTTTTAGCAGCCTGCCACACACCAGATATGTTGCTGGCCACATGGGGAGTGTGCCTTTGTCACTCTGTGGCTAGTAACAAAGCCTTTACTGGGTGGAGGTGCTTCTCACCTCCCCCTGCAGGAACTATAACACCTGGCGGTGAGCCTCAAAGTCTCACCCCCTTTGTTACAGCACCCCAGGGCACTCCAGCTAGTGGAGTTGCCCGCCCCCTCCGGCCACGGCCCCACTTTTGGCGGCAAGGCCGGAGGAGATAATGAGAAAAATAAGGAGGAGTCACTGGCCAGTCAGGACAGCCCCTAAGGTGTCCTGAGCTGAGGTGACTCTGACTTTTAGAAATCCTCCATCTTGCAGATGGAGGATTCCCCCAATAAGATTAGGGATGTGTCCCCCTCCCCTCTGGGAGGAGGCACAAAGAGGGTGTAGCCACCCTCAGAGCTAGTAGCCATTGGCTACTAACCCCCCCAGACCTAAACACACCCCTAAATCGAGTATTTAGGGGCTCCCAGAACACAGCAAGATACATTCCTGCAACCTAAGAAGAAGGACTGCTGAGCTGAAAACCTGCAAAGAAGACGGAGACACCAACTGCTTTGGCCCCAGCTCTACCGGCCTGTCTCCCCACTTCTAAAGACACTGCTCCAGCGACACGTTCCACAGGGTCCAGCGACCTCTGAAGCCTCGGAGGACTACACTGCATCTAGAAGGACCAAGAACTCCTGAGGACAGCGGTTCTGTTCCACAAAGACTGCAACTTTGCAACAAAGAAGCAACTTTGAAACAACACACGTTTCCCGCCGGAAGCGTGAGACTTTGCACTCTGCACCAGACGCCCCCGGATCGACTTGTGGAGAACAAACACCACAGGGAGGACTCCCTGGCAACTACAAGACTGTGAGTAGCCAGAGTTGACCCCCCCCTGAACCCCCACAGCAACGCCTGCAGAGGGAACCCCGAGGCTCCCCCTGACTGTGACTGCCTGCTTCAAAGACCCGACGCCTGGTAAAGACACTGCACCCGCAGCCCCCAGGACCTGAAGGATCTGACCTCCAGTGCAGGAGCGACCCCCAGGTGGCCCTCTCCCTTGCCCAGGTGGTGGCTACCCCGTGGAGCCCCCCCTTGCCTGCATCGCTGAAGAGACCCCTTGGTCTCCCATTGAAACCTATTGCGAACCCAACGCCTGTTTGTACACTGCACCCGGCCGCTGAGGGTGTGCTTTTTGTGCTGACTTGTGTCTTTCCCCCCCCCCCCCCGGTGCCCTACAAAACCACCCTGGTCTTCCCTCCGAAGACACGGGTACTTACCTGCTGGCAGACTGGAACCGGGTCACTCCACCCCCTTCTCCATTGAAGCCTATGCGTTTTGGGCACCACTTTGACCTCTGCACCTGACCAGCCCTGAGCTGCTGGTGTGGTAACTTTGGGGTTGCTCTGAACCCCCAACGGTGGGCTACCTTGGACCCAATTTTGAGGCCCGTAGGTGGTTTACTTACCTGAAAAACTAACAAACACTTATCTCCCCCAGGAACTGTTGAAAATTGCACTGTCTAGTTTTAAAATAGCTATATGGCATTTGTGTGAAAACTGTATATGCTATTTTGCTAATTCAAAGTTCCTAAAGTTCCTAAGTGAAGTACCTTTCATTTAAAGTATTGTTTGTAAATCTTGAACCTGTGGTTCTTAAAATAAACTAAGAAAATATATTTTTCTATACAAAAACCTATTGGCCTGGAATTGTCTTTGAGTGTGTGTTCCCCATTTATTGCCTGTGTGTATGTACAACAAATGCTTAACACTACCCTCTGATAAGCCTACTGCTCGACCACACTACCACAAAATAGAGCATTAGAATTATCTCTTTTTGCCACTATCTTACCTCTAAGGGGAACCCTTGGACTCTGTGCATGCTATTTCTTACTTTGAAATAGCACATACAGAGCCAACTTCCTACACCAACAACCTTTGATCTCCAGGTCCCCCAGATGAGCTCCCCACCGTAAAGTGGAAGCATCCGTTATCACCGTGGTCACTGGAGGCGGCAGTGAAAATGGCCTGCCTTTGGAAAGATTGCCATCCACAGCCCACCATCATAGATCCGCTGCAGTGCCTCTGGAGATCTGTATCGACTCCTCGGGATCCCCTTTGTGTGGAAACCACTGCCTGCGGAGGCACCACTGAAGAGCACTCATGTGCCAGCGTGCATGAGTGAGCAACAGAATGCATGAGGCAAACAGACCAAGCAGATGAAGGACCTTGAGGACTGGGACAACCGTTCCACTTCGAAACATTGGACTCAATGCCTGAATGTCTTGAATCCGCTGAGGCAGAGGAAAGGCCCGATTCAACGTTGTGTCCAATACAGCCCCTATGAACAGGAACGGTTGAGAGGGCTCCAGGTGAGACTTGGGCACGTTTACCAAAAAGCATAGATCGAACAACAACTGGGTGGTCATCTGCAGGTGACGCAACACAAGCTCTGGAGACTTGGCTTTGATCAACCAATCGTCCAGGTAAGGGAATACCCCCATCCCCTTCCTCCTGCGATGCGCTGCAACCACCGCCATCACCTTTGTGAAGACTCGAGGCACGGAAGTAAAACCAAAGGGAAGGACCGCAAACTGATAGTGTTGCAACCCCACCACAGACCAGAGATACTTCCTGTGCGACTCGAGAATAGGGATGTGAAAGTAAGGATCCTGCAAGTCAACAGACACCATCCAATCTTCTTCGTTCAACGCCAAAAGCACCTGCGCTAGGGTCAGCATTTTGAACTTCTCCTGCTTGAGGAACCAGTTCAAAACCCTCAGGTCCAGGATAGGCCTTAAATGAACATCCTTCTTGGGGATCAGGAAATATCTCGAATAACAACCCTGACCCCTTTCCTGCTCTGGAACCAACTCCACTGCACCTTTTGATAATAAGGTCTGAACTTCCTGTTGCAACAACAACAGGAGATGGTCTTCTGTGCAAAAGGAGGGACAGGGAGGGATGGCAGGAGGAAACTCCCGAAAGGGAAGTGCATAACCTTTCTCCACAATATTGATGACCCAGGAATCCGATGTGATCAGCTTTCACATGGGGAGAAAATGAAACAACCTTCCCCCTACAGGGGAATTATGGGAAGGAATGGACGGAGGACTAAGGCTGCTTTTCCTTTTGCACCTCCCCAGAGGAAGAGGAAGTGGCAGAGTGCTACTTGGTGGCTCCTCTGGTTCAAACCCTACCCCTCCCTCTAAATGACCTATAGGGAAGCATAGATGGTTGTTGACCTGCAGGCTGGAGTCTCCCCCGAAAGGAAGAGCCTCGTCCAAACACCCTGAACCTTCTAAATGACCTGAACGAGGTTGTGGTTGAAGCCTGCAAACCTAGGGACATAGCCCTGCTCTCTTTGAAGCGCTCTAAGGCAGAGTCAGCTTTCGAACCAAATAGCTTATCTCCATCAAATGGCAAGTCTAAAAGAGTTGTATGCACATCAGATGAAAAACCAGACGACCTCAGCCAAGCATGTCTCCTGGTTGCAATGGATGTCCCCATCGCTCTGGCCACCGAATCCGCAGTATCTAACCCTGACTGAATGACCTGAGTCGCTGCCGCTTGTGCATCAGCCAAAAGACCCCACATGTCCTGGGGCAAACCTGGCATCTCAGCCTTAGCTGCATCCATCAAGGCATGGATATATCTTCCTAACACACAAGTGGCGTTAGCCGACTTCAGGGCCATACTGCAAGACGAAAAGACCTTCTTGGCCGACTGTTCCAGCCTTTTCGACTGCCTGTCTGATGGAGTCCCAGGGAACTAACCAAGAGCTGAGCGCGAGGAACAGGATGCCTGAACCACCAGACTCTCCGGAGTCGGATGCTTAGAGAGGAAGCCCGGGTCCCAGGGGCCACTCAGTATCTCCTCACCACTGATCTGCTAACCGCAGTTGAAGACACTGGTTTCTTCCAAACCTCAATAACCAGTTCAGCGAGAGCCTCATTAAAAGGGAGGAGCGGCACTGCAGCAGCCGAAGCCTGATGTAACAACTCTGTGAGGATATTGGTCTTCACCTCAGCTGCAGGTAACAGAAGATCTAAAGAACGAGTTACTTACCTTCGGTAACGACTTTTCTGGTGGATACATTAGCTACCTGTGGATTCCTCACCTCATGAATACTCCCATGGCGCCAGCATTCTACGGAAATCTTCTTACTAGTCTCTGCACGTCGACGAGGACGTCACTGTCTCGCACGCGACGCCGTCTGACGTCATACAGGCAATAAGAGGTCCTCGACGACGTGCGGACGTCAGTACCAATCATTTTTTACGTGCATGAGAACAACCAGGCAATGCAATGAAAGAACAAAGCAACATCCATTATATTGTAAAAATACACCACATTGTATGAATAACTGTAAATCTTTTTATGTACATATATATATATATATATATATATAAAACTCTCTCTTTTAAAATATATACACACACCAAGTATATACATAAAGATATATACACATATACCTATATATATATAAATATATTATATATATACATCTATTGCACCCTCAAAGACCAAGAGGAGCACACTCAAGGATTACTTGGCAAGACCATAAAGGCAACGGGGAGGCGGGTGGGACCGTGAGGAATCCACAGGTAGCTAATGTATCCACCAGAAAAGTCGTTACCGAAGGTAAGTAACTCGTTCTTCTGATGGATACAACTACCTGTGGATTCCTCACCTCATGAATAGAGTCCCAAAGCAGTACCACGCCCGGCGGTGGGTGCCTAAATGGTCAAACCAAGAAATCCTGCAGCACTGACCGTGCAAAATGGCCGTCCCTTCTAACCTCAGAATCTAAACAGTAATGTTTTGCAAAAGTGTGAAGGGACGACCAAGTTGCGGCCTTGCAGATGTCGACCACAGGAACACCTCTGGCTAAGGCCGAAGTGGCCGACTTAGCTCTGGTGGAATGAGCTCTAATGCCCTCAGGAGGATCCTTCTTTGCCAAAGAGTAACATATTTTAATGCAAAGAACAACCCACCTGGATAGTGTTCTCTTGTGGACTGCCTTTCCTCTCCTCTTGCCCACGTATCCAATAACAGCTGATCCTCCAGCCTGAAATCCTTTGTTCTATCGATAAAGAAGCTCAACGCTCTCTTTGGGTCCAGACGGTGCAGTCTTTCTTCCTCTTTGGAAGGATGAGGCGGAGGATAGAACGTGGACAAAGTAATGGCCTGAGCCAAACGGAAGGGTGAAACAACCTTCGGGAGGAAAGCAGCCTTGGTCCTCAACACCACCTTATCCCCATAAAAAGTTGTATAAGGGGGTTTTACTGATAAGGCCTGCAACTCACTCACTCTCCTTGCTGATGTTATAGCTATCAGGAAGACTGTTTTTAAAACCAAATACCTCAAGGGGCAAGAATGCATAGGTTCAAAAGGGGACCCCATAAGGAAAGTCAGGACTAAGGACAAATCCCATTGCGGCATAACGAATGGCTTTGGAGGATATTGATTTAGAAGACCTTTCAAGAATCTGATAACAATAGGGGATTTAAATAAAGATGGTTGGTCTGGAAGACATATGAAGGCTGACAAGGCCGATAAATAACCTTTAATGGTAGCCACTGCACCACCTTTCTGCGCCAGAGATAGAGCAAAAGACAAAACGTCCGATAGATGAGCATGTAAAGGATCAATCTGCCTCTCTCCACACCACGCAACAAATTTAGACCACCTATTAGCGTAGATAGATTTAGTGGAGTGTCGCCTGGCCGCTAATATAACATCCACTACCTCAGGCGGGAGAGAGAAGGAACTCAGGTTGCCCCGTTCAATCTCCAGGCATGTAGGTGCAGACTCTGGAGGTTGGGGTGTAGAACCTGCCCCTGCGACTGTGAGAGGAGGTCTGCCCTGAAAGGGAGACTGAGCGGCGGGCACGTTGAGAGTTGGAGAAGGTCGGAGTACCACACCCTCCTTGGCCAATCCGGAGCTATTAAGATTACTAGAGCCCGGTCTTGGCGAATCTTCCTCAATACTCGAGGAATCAAGGGTATGGGAGGAAACGCGTAAAGCAACTGGCCGCACCAGGTCATTTGAAACGCGTCCCCCAACGCTTCCTGCATCGGATACTGAAGGCTGCAGAACAACGGACAATGCGCGTTCTCTCGAGTGGCGAACAGATCTACCCGAGGAAACCCCCACTTCTGGAAGATTAAACGGACTTGATCTGGATGGAGACGCCACTCGTGGTCTGCCGAGAAGTGGCGACTGAGACTGTCCGCACGCACGTTCAAGACTCCGGCCAGATGGTTTGCTATCAAGCAAATCCGATGGTCCTTTGCCCAGGACCATAGTCGAAGAGCTTCTCTGCAGAGAAGGTACGACCCCACTCCTCCCTGCTTGTTTATGTACCACATCGTGGTAGTATTGTCCGTTAGGACCTGTACCGACTGACCACGAAGGGAAGGGAGGAAGGCCTTGAGAGCCAGACGTACAGCCCGTAACTCTAACAGATTGATGTGAAAAATCTGTTCCTCTGGAGACCAAAGACCTTTGATCTCCAGATCCCCCAGATGAGCTCCCCACCCTAGAGTGGAAGCATCCGTTATGACTGTGGCCACTGGTGGCGACTGCTGGAACGGCTTTCCTTGTGAAAGATTGTTGCTTGCAATCCACCACTTCAAATCCACAGCAGCATCTCTGGAGATCTTGACAGTACCCTCTAGATCCCCTCTGTGTTGAGACCACTGCCTTCGGAGGCACCACTGAAGAGCCCTCATGTGCCAGCGAGCATGCGTGACCAACAGAATGCAGGAGGCAAAAAGACCGAGCAGACGAAGGACCTTGAGGACTGGAACTACCGCTCCATTTCGAAACATTGGAACCAAATCCTGAATATCTTGAATCCGCTGAGGCGGAGGAAAGGCCCGACCCAATGTTGTATCCAGTACTGCCCCTATGAACAGGAGGCGCTGAGAGGGCTCCAGGTGAGATTTGGGCTCGTTCACCGAAAAGCCCAGGTCGAACAACAACTGGGTTGTTGACTGCAGATGACGCAACACAAGCTCCGGGGACTTGGCTTTGATCAACCAATCGTCCAAGTAAGGGAATACTGCTATCCCCTTCCTTCTGAGCTCTGCCGCAACCACCGACATCACCTTCGTGAAGACTCGAGGTGCTGAAGTAAGACCAAACGGAAGGACCGCAAACTGGTAGTGTTGCGATCCCACCACAAACCGGAGATACTTCCTGTGTGACTTGAGTATCGGGATATGAAAGTAAGCATCCTGCAAGTCGACAGACACCATCCAGTCTTCCATGTTCAACGCCAAAAGCACCTGTGCTAGGGTCAGCATCTTGAACTTTTCCTGCTTGAGGAACCAATTCAAGATCCTCAGGTCCAGAATTGGTCTCAAACGACCATCCTTCTTGGGAATCAGGAAATACCTTGAGTAAACTCCTTGACCCCTTTCCTGCTCCGGGACCAACTCCACCGCGCCCTTTAAAAGGAGGACTTCTACCTCCTGTTCTAGCAACAGGAGGTGTTCTTGTGAACAATACGAAGGGCGGGGCGGGATGAGGGGCGGAAACTCCCGAAAGGGAAGGGTGTAGCCTTTTCCCACAACACTGAGAACCCAAGTGTCCGACGTAACAGTCTCCCATTTGGTGAGAAAATGCTGTAATCTTCCCCCTACAGGAGAGGAGTGAGTGGGAAATGGTGGAAGCCTAAGGCTGCTTCCCCTGCTGCACCCCGCCAGAGGATGAGGAAGAGGCAGAGTGCTGCTGAGAGGCTCCCCTGGTGCGGACCCTACCCCTCCCCCTAAAAGATCTATAGGGGTGGGAAGAGGCAGGTTGCTGATATCTTCCCCGAAAGGAAGAGGAGGAAGAGCCACGCCCAAATCCACGAAACCTCCTGAAGAATCTGGAAGAGGCCGTGGAAGAAGGAGCTTGGAGTCCCAACGACTTAGCCGTGGTCCTGCTCTCCTTAAAACGTTCCAAGGCCGAATCAGCCTTAGCCCCAAACAGTTTGTCCCCATCAAACGGGAGATCCAACAATGTGGACTGTACAGCTGCCGAAAAGCCCGAGTTACGGAGCCAGGCCTGTCTCCTTTCCACCACAGTTGTGCCCATTGCTCTGGCTACCGAGTCGGTGGTATCCAGTCCCGTCTGGATAATTTGGGTCGCAGCAGCCTGGGCATCAGAGACAAGATCCAAAAGACCCTGGGGAAGCTCTGTAAACGAAGAGGAGATGTCATCCATCAGAGCATGAATATACCTCCCCAGGATACAGGTCGCATTAGTGGCCTTTAACGCCAGACTGCAGGACGAAAAAATCTTCTTCGACTGCGCCTCTAGCTTTTTTGAGTCTCTGTCCCCAGGCACCGTCGGGAAAGAACCAGGCGCTGACTTGGACGAACAGGAGGCCTGCACTACCAAGCTCTCCGGCGTAGGGTGCCTAGATAGGAAACCAGGATCAGTTGGAGCCGTCCGATACCTCCTGGCCACGGCTCTGTGAACTGCTGGGGAAGATGCCGGCCTCTTCCACACCTCTAAAACCGGATCCAGCAGAGCGTCATTAAAAGGTAACAGAGGCTCCGCCGCGGCTGAGGCCGGATGCAACACCTCCGTCAAAAGGTTTTGTTTTGCCTCCACCACCGGCAAAGGCAGGTCCAAAAAACTAGCTGCCTTCCGTACCACTGTATGAAAGGAAGCAGCTTCCTCAGTATATTCCCCCGGGGACGAAAGGTCCCACTCAGGGGAAGTGTCCAGCCCACTGGCCGACTCCAGTCCACGCAGCCCATCACCCGAGTCCTCTAGCTCTCCTTCCTCTAGGGCTCGTTGGTACTCCTGCTCTTCTAGTACCCGGAGAGCACGCCTCCTTGAATGCAGTCGTTGCTCAATCCGCGGAGTCGACAATGCCTCCGCCGAAGTCGGAGATCGGCGCCGATCTTCCGAAGCCACCGACGCCGCATCCGGCGCCACGGGTAACTTCGGCGCCGACTGAAGAGCAGCTGAAACAGATGGACCCACCGGAGTCACAGGCCGAAATCTCGACGTCGACGGGATGGAAATCCCTGGGGCCAATCCCTCCGAAGCCATCGGAGCGGCCACCGGCGCCGACACTGGCGCCGAGCCCACGTTCCCAAACGGGAGAAAGGGCATAAAGGGTGCCGGCCGAAGAGGCGCAGGATCACCCAAAGAAAAGGCCAAAGGCCCAGCCGGAGCACCCCCTGGAGCCATCTGTTGGAAGATGGCATACATCGCATTCAAGAATGCGGAACTATCGGCTCCAGGGGTGGGAAAAGCCGGATACTGGGGTGCCTGTCTCGGAGGCGACCCCGACTCCGGCCTCGGCGTCTGCGCCGGAGAAAACACTTGAGGCTCCAATACCTCAATCACCGACGCCTGTCCAGGCGAAGTTGGTGACGCCGGAGAGGGCAACGGCGTCGAAGGATGCGGCGTCACCGTGGGGCTGACCTCCCATGTCTTTCGGCGCCGATCCGGAGACCTGGAACGAGCCTCCCTTGACTGACGCCGAGATTCTCTACGGCGCCGGGAGTCTCGATGACGCCGATGTTTTGGAGAAGACTTCTTGTGATGCTTCTCCTTTGACTTGGCCATAAACAGCTTCGCCTCACGTTCTTTAAGGGCCTTCGGATTCATGTGCTGACATGAATCACAAGTCGAGACGTCGTGGTCGGAGCTCAAACACCAAAGGCAATCGGAATGAGGATCCGTCACCGACATCTTGCCTCCACACTCACGACAAGGCTTAAATCCAGACTTTCTCTGCGACATTATTTCCACAGAGAAAGAGTACGCAGCAAGATATACACTGTAACCGCAAGAGTAACAGTTGCTCCCTCGAAGATAACCGTTTCGAATGCACGGAAAAAAGGGAACTGACGTCCGCACGTCGTCGAGGACCTCTTATTGCCTGTATGACGTCAGACGGCGTCGCGTGCGAGACAGTGACGTCCTCGTCGACGTGCAGAGACTAGTAAGAAGATTTCCGTAGAATGCTGGCGCCATGGGAGTATTCATGAGGTGAGGAATCCACAGGTAGTTGTATCCATCAGAAAAGTCCGCTACGTTCCTCACCACTGAGTGGAATGAAGCAGCTTCCTCAGTGAACTTGCCTGGAGTAGCTAAGTCCCACTCTGGGGAAGTATTGCGACTGCTGGCAGAGTCCAAACCCCGGAAGTCCCCCAGGGGCTCTGCGATCTCGCCTTCCTCTAGGAGCGGTCTCTGATACTCCTGCTCCTCCAACAGTTTGAGAGGCTTCCTCCTCAAGCGCAACCTGGCCTCTATCATCAGCGTCAATAAAGAATTAGCCGACGCCGACAACCTCGGTTGATGCGGATCTTCAGATTCTTCCAACGCCGGATCCACTGGCGCCATGGGAAGTCGAGTGCTCTTCGCCGGCGTCGACTGGAGTTGTGGCGAAGTCAACAGTGCCACCGGATCAGCTGAAACCACTGGCGAAGGCCTTCTCGGCGACATCAAAGGCACCGGCGCTGGACCAGCCCCTTCTACCGGGCAGAAGGGCATAAAAGGCGTCGGCTTGTACGGAGCCGGAACGCCCAGACCAAAAGCCAATGGACCTGAGGGACCAGCCGGTGCACCGCCAGGAGCCATGGAACTGAAGATGCTGTACATCGCGTTTAAGAAGGCCGCTGGATCCGCACCCGGAGCCAGGAAAGCAGGATACCCCTGCGGCGTCAGCACGGACTGGGATATCGGCACTGGATCCAGCACCTCCGATTGTGCAGGCGAGAAGGCAGGACTCTGGCGAGGCTTGTCCACCTCAAAAACCAAAGGCGCAGGAGAAGTCTGGGGACTTTGAGGCTGTGGCATCAATATCGGGCTGACCTCCCACGTCATATGACGCCGAGCAGATGGAGACCTCGAACGAGATCCATCTTTCCCCGAACGATGTCGGGAATCTTGCAGACGCCGAGAGCCATGACGATGATGTTTCTTATGTGAAGATTTCGAAGAAGACCTCCGATGTCGGTGCTTTTCCTTCTTCTTTGATTTAACCAAAAACAGCTTGGCTTCATGCTCTTTCAACGCCTTTGGGTTCATTTGTTGACAGGAACCACACTCTTCCACGTGGTGCTCTGAGCTCAAGCACCATAAACAGTCATTATACGGGTCCGTCAACGACAAATGGCCCCCGCATTCCCTACAAGACTTGAAGCCGGACTTCCGAGGTGGAGACATTTTAGAAAGTATCTCTTCCGAGAGACAGTAGCTCCCCAAGAGCCAGGAGAAAAAACCCTTACTCGAAGGCACGTAAAAAAGGGAACTGACGTCAGAACGCCTCAATGACGTCAGACGGCGTCGCGTGGGAGTCGGACAATTGTGACGTCCTCGTCGACGAGCAGAACTGGGAAGAAAATTTCCATTGAATGCTGGCGCGCTGGAAAAATTAATTAGGTGAGGAATCCACAAGTAGTTGTATCCATCAGAAATGGAGTTGTAGAAGAGAGGTGATGTAGTAATGAGATGAAACACCACATTTTCCCAAGGTAACAATCACAGTTTATAAATACTTAGCGGTTAAGTCCTAAAATAAAACAGTCTAGAAACTCATTGCTTCTGTCTGAATGTTAAGATGGTCAAATTCAGTAATTATTAGACATATAGATCCTCATTACAGCCCTGGCGGTAAATGCCGCCTACCGCCAAGATACTGTGGCCACGGCGGTTATCCGCCACGGGTATTATGACCCATACAGTGAATTCCGCACAATACAGACACCCACACAAGTCCGCCAGCCAAAAGGTCACTGATAAACTGGAGATAGCAAAACCCACACCGTTACTCCAACAGGAGTATGCCCACAGTATCACGACCCACGAATCAACGAGGCGGTCATTCAACCGTGGTAATCCATTGGCGGTTCACACCGCCGCGCTCAAAATACACACACACTTACAAAACCACACCACATTGGACAATTCAGACTACACACACCTGACACACACCACACCCTCACACCCATACCACTATAAAACACACACCCACATTACCCACAACCCCTTACAAAAAAAAAAAAATATATAGACCAAGCACAGAGAGACAAGCAAAGAGCACCCACTGAATCAGAGGCACAGAACACCATCAGCCATACACTATCCACACACATCACAGTATACACCCCAACACATCGACCCACACATCACCTCACACATCCTCAGACATATCACTCACACCACATCCATGGCACCCCAAAGACACCCCAGGTTTTCAGAAGAGGAACTAAGGGTCATGGTGGAGGAAATCATCCGGGTAGAGCCACAGCTATTCGGATCACAGGTGCAGCACACCTCCATTGCAAGGCAGATGGAGCAATGGCGTAGAATCGTGGACAGGGTCAACGCCGTGGGACTGTAGTGTAGCCATTTTTAATATAGCTTCATGCATGTTAGTTTAACATACTAGGCCGCTGTGCACTTTGCCCTAGATATATTTTATTCAGCTTGGCACTGTTATTTTACAATAACCAATTTCACGGTCTTGTTTAAATTTCTTTTATCACACTGTTTAGCTTCTCAAATAATGCATTCTTGATCGCCCTGTGCTTCAGTCAAGGCTACAGTCAGGTACATTGCCGGTAAACGTGGTAGAAGTTTAGTCTCCAGTATTCGTAGAAAATACACATCTTTACGTAGGGACATTTTCTAAGAACATCTGCGTATTAGTTATAAAAACACTTCCTAGTCCTAGAATACGTCAAGAGGGAGATTCCAGCCAGGGACGGACAACTAGATGCTGAATGCCCCGTTGCAGATGCAGATTACAGGCCTTTGCTCAGGTATGAGGGTTCTTAGAGAGAAAATAATCAGGCAGCACTATGATAGCCTTATTCTTGTGCTTCACTCTCATCGTTACTATTTTCATTTGACTGTGTTGTATAGTTCTGGTTATTGCAGCTCAATCTTTGCTATCTAAAATGCAGTCGTTTTATTAAACCAATCTTTAAAACTTCAACTGCCTTTGTCTTTTATATATGAGACCGTACTGTGTATGAGAGAACCGGTTGTGACCTGAGTGACCATGACTTCCCTGAGAAATACTAAGATGTCATGCGCTTGGCTGCCCAATTGTCTCTACCATTCGGCACTGCTAGTTAGCCGGAGCAAAACCCGGATTTGGAGTAACAATCGTCATCCACCGTGGGTCAGACTTAGTCCCCCACACTGTGAACGATCTTGCAGCTCAAAATCCAGTAGTCTCATTAGGATAATGAGAGCCTACGCGACAGGACAACACCCAAGAACAAGGGATGACATCACGAAGAGGTGGAACAACCTACGGGGGAAGGTACGTTCCGTGGTTTCAAGACACTAGATTCCTGTACAGAGGACTGGCGCTGGACCCCAACCTCCTTCCCCACAACTAAATTGGGAGGAGCAAGTCTTGGCAATAATGCATCCTGAGGGCCTCGCAGGAGTAGCAGGAGGACTGGACTCTGGTAAGTCAAATCTTTACTATCATATCCCCCAACCTACATGCATGCTATAACAAACTCCTACCGTCAACCCATCACCTCAAATGTACCCCACGATCACAACCCACCCATCCCAATACCAAGCCCTGCATGCCACAGCAATCCATGGACCCCCATCACAGACCTGCATGGACACCCATCACACCAGCATGCCCAATAGAGACACTCACCCAGCCCACAAAATCACCACTCACACAAGACAAAGCCAACAGGGAAAGCACAATCATACAGGAAAACACACCCATTGCACAAGATGGCACACACAGATACATTAACAATTTATTTCCATCCCAACAGGACCCCTACCAAACGTCACCGGAGAGGAGGTGCCAGCTACATCCAGCCCCTCCCCACCCCCAGAAGAGGCCCACAGTGAGGACAGCAGCTCTGCACGTCTGGATCTGGATGACCAACCTGGACCATCAGGGACCTCTAGAGAGTCGGTTCCTCTGACACAGTCCCAGACAACCACAGAGCCTCTCCCCTCAGGAAACACCAGCACAGCACCCACCCAGCAGGCCCATACCTCAGTTCACAGGAAACGTCAATCAGCAATGTGACCACCACTACAGGGCCCCCAGGCAATCCCACAAACACAGCACGATCAGGGACCTGGGGTCAGTGGCAGTGGGCACACGGATCAGGGGACAGAGGCACAGGACAACAGGGAAGCTGGGAGGACTGCTGTGCGACGGGAGGACAGACCCTGGGAACCGACCCTCCACGAAGCACTCTCGAACACCCTGGGAGCATACCACCATTCCCAGGAGACGATGGGCCAGATAATGCCAAGTTGCAGGAGACCCAGCGGCTGCAGGAGGGACAGTACCTGGGGATCAGGGAGGACCTAACTAAAATATACACCATCGTGCTCACCATTGCAGGGGTGCTGGCTGACATGGGCAAGACCATGAGGGAGGGAGTGGCACAACAAAGGGCCCCTGACACTAGCCAAACCGAGGAACAGCCTTACACCTCTGCTGGCGCTAGTGGACAGGACGCACCGCCACAGGACCAACAGGCCACCAGCACCCCACTCCCTGCAGAAGGACAACCACCTGCAAACAGTCCCTGCGATCCAGGCAGAAGTCAGAGAACGTTGCCAAGATCCCCGCCAGGAGATAAGACTCATGAATGTCACCCTTGTGTCCCACTCTGTCACCCTGTCCACCTTGTACTGCCATTGCTCCCCTTCCAATGCCCCATTGGACAATGCACCTGTGATACCAATAGACTGGACTCTACCCTGGACTTTCCACCACCATCACCCCAGCCCCTTGCACTTACCCCCATACTAATTTGCACAGAAAAATAAACACCCTTGAAACAGAAACCATACTGGAGTCAGTGTAACGATTAGAAAGATGTATTATTACAACATTATCAAAGCATTGCAACGTCCATGTTCAGTGAAATATACTACAGGATGACCTTTGGTGGGCAGCACTACATATAGCAGGAGCTAGAATGGGGCACACAGATCTGAAAATAGAGAATCCAAAGGGAACAGTCAGTATCCATAGACAGAGGGTAAGAGGCTGCCATGTACAATGTACAAAAGTTTACTGTAACGTAAACTAGAGGTACAGTCTCTTACCTGTGTGTCACTGGAAGTACAGCTGTATGTTTGTTCTGTTTTCCACATCTTCTTCATCTGCCTCCTCTTCCTCACTGTCGACAGGCTCCACCGCTGCCACAAAACCATCTCCAGGCTCATCCCCCTGCAGAAAAGGCACCTGGCATCTCAAGGCCAGGTTGTGCAACATACAGCATGCCACGATGACCTGCCACACTTTCTTGGGTGAGTAGTACAGGGATCCACCAGTCAGATGAAGGCTCTGGAACCTGGCCTTCAGGAGGCCGAAGGTTCTTTCAATTATCCTCCTTGTACGCCCATGTGCCTCATTGTAGCGTTCCTCTGCCCTGGTCCTGGGATTCCTCACTGGGGTCAGTAGCCATGAGAGGTTGGGGGTAACCAGAGTCAACTGCAAATGTCGAGGGACAACACACACTAACCCTTAGGAACAACCGGGGCGGAGCTTGCCGAACCGCAAGATGGCCACATTGTAGCTGCGCTCTGCCGGCTACCCAACGATCCGGACAAAATCCTGCGGGCCACACCAGATGTCTCGGGTTTCCTAAAGTGGCAATCACTACATAAGCAACTGGAGGAAAGATTGAAACAGTCGAGTGCCTCCAGAGTGGTCCGGTGCGATTGCCGGGCCGAACGGAGGTACTGAGGGCGTGAGCCAGGGCCACACGGCTACGGCCTGAATGGAACGTGACTGTGCTAGAGTCCGCTTGCGCGCGCGCCGCGGGTGACATCCGGTGGCGACTGGGGGTGAGCTTGGCTGTACCCGGGATCCACTGTGGGGTGCGACCGGGAGCATCCCCGGGCAGTACAGCGAGGCAGCGGCGGCCTCCGTGGTGTGCCGTTTGTGCGCGTCGGTGTGCCACGGTGGGGCCGGCTGCACGAGGAGGGGCAGAGAGGCTGCGGAGAAGACCTGGAGGTGAGGCGACAGCAAGATTGAAATAATCGCAGAGACCCTCCGCTCTATGTGGACAGAGCCAGACTGAGCTGCCCAGCAGGAAAAGGGATGAACAGGGTCCAATGGTGATACTGCTGAGCTGGCTGGAGTGACTTAGGGAGCGAACCCAATTTTAACAAAGGCGGGCCCGACGTGTGCGGATCTTGGCAAGCTGATAATTACTGGACCCCCGGTTGGTCACAGAGAATTCGGTGAATGGCAGGGAGGCACTGATTGAGGCGGGGCATGCCTCGTTTAAGCAAAACCTGTTCTGAACCCTCTGTTGGGTGATGCTGAGCCCGTGGAGTAGCCCTGGTCTGTGGTGAGGTCACACACCTACAATATTGTAATAACTCAACAAGTAAACTCACTGGAGACAGTGGGATCGCCGCGCAGAGGGGAAACTAATACTTGGCATCATGGGGAAAACCAACAAAGCTCAGGCTAATCTACACTTTGAGCGGCGCAAAACGATTAGCCAAACAGGGGAGGGCACAGAGACGGAGCTGGATAAGACCCCGGAGGTCCCTGCTCATGAAGATCAAGACCTGCAACATATTTTGGCAGCTATGCAACAAAGTTTAACCCAAATAAATGGTAAAATCGACTCTCTATCGTATCGCATGGACAGAATGTCAGAGCGGCTAGATAAGCAGGCGGAGCGTTTGGACCAAACGGAGAGACGAGTATCAACTGTGGAAGATGGGCAGACTGCACTCGCCGCCGGACAACTAAAGGTTAGCACGGAGCTGGGTACTCTTAGACACAAGATGGACGATTTGGAGTCCCGCTCTCGAAGAAACAACCTTCACATTGTGGGAATAGCGGAGTTCACATCGATCGCAAATATGGAGAATTTCATCGAAAACCTGCTGATACAGCTGCTGGGTCGGGACACCTTCTCGGCGATCTTCGTGGTGGCTCCGCCTCGTCCGGTGATAGCAAGACTGTTGAATTATAGAGACCGGGACGCGGCGCTGAGGCGAGCACGAGAGTTGAAAACTTTGCAGTACGAGGGGATGTCCCTCTCACTGTACCCAGACTTCACATTGCAGGTACAGGAAGCGAGGAAGCAATTTCTGACTGGGAAGAAACAACTAAGAGCACTGCAACTGGACTACAGAATGTTATACCCAGCCAAATTGAGAGTGGATGTGGACGGAAGTACAATATTCTTTACTGATCATAAAAAACTGGAACAATTTGTGAAATCGTAAGCTAGCGGATAAGAGAAATGCTCCAGCAGCAGATCCTGCAGATGATTAACCAAAGTCGAGGGTTTGATTGTATAATTATTCCTGTTGAGATTTGATTAGAGCACTAACTCTGCGAAAGGTGTGTTAATTATAGGCGTAGACCTATTGCACTGGGTTATCAACCATAATAATAAGTTTAGCAGTCGTTTAATGGTAGCGGTTAGCCACACGCGTTTCACGCACTAGATATGACATGCCCCGGGGCATTGAAGTGGCCCATTGGTGATATGTACAGGTAGCCGGCATAACAGAATTGTTAGTTAAGGCGAAGCAACATCCGCCTTCATGTGTGATCCACTTGTAGTTTTGTTGGGGATTGTATTAAACGGGGTAGGAGGCAGGGGGATTTTGAGAGTATCAACTAGATGGGCAGGTTGGGGTTTGGCCTATAGTGGGAGGGGGGTGGGTGTGCGGGAAGCTGTTGAAATTGTAATGGTTGGAAAGTTGTATAAGGCGAAGCAGACAAAATGCAGACGAGTATTATGCACAGTCGGATTTAGAAAATCAACTAAGGGAATTAGATGACTCCAGTACATACCACTACTGATTTACAAAACTGTCCTCATAGGCTTAGGTTGGTTACCTGGAATGTGAGGGGACTTAACGATGCACGTAAAACTCGCAAGGTAGTTGCATACTTACTTCGACACAAGGTTGATATTGCAGTTCTGCAGGAGACACACTTGGCCCCGAGTAGACCTATGCTCACTCCTCGTAGAATGAAGGGGCAGTTCTTGGCTGCAGGTTACACAACTCACTCTAGGGGTGTCCTATTGTGGGCCTCCCGTGCATCTGCCATTGACTTTGGGAGTGTGGAAATAGACCCTGGAGGACGATATGTGACAGCAAAATGTACGGGGAGAGCTTTAACCTATTTACTAATAGGACTATATGGACCGAATTACAATGACCCCCAGTTCTACAGAGACCTAGCGGTGCGGGCAATGAAATGGGGGGGGGACCTCCCACAGCTTTGGTGCGGAGACTAACTGCACGCTGACTCCCGCATTAGATAGATCGGGGGTAGAGCCAGAGGCCCGGCTGCTGCTGCACACGCAATACTAGACATAATGGTTAATATGGGACTGGTGGATGTCTGGAGAGATAGACACCCAGAGAGAGGAGGCTACACTCATTACTCAACAGCTTACGACTTGTACACACGTATAGATTTATGGTTAGTCTCTCGCAACCTGTCACACAGAGTGACGCCCAAAGCTCCTTGGCCTCGAACTTATTCGGACCATTCCCAATATTACTGACAGTAGGTCATATTCCACAGCCACCGTTCTCGTGGAGGTTCCCTCCATACTCACTGACAGACACTGCATTCAGAGAAGAATTAGCCAATGCAATAAGGTAATTTTTCCAGCTCAATAAAGGGTCAGTCGCCCGAGTAAGCGCACTCTGGGAAACATTTAAGGTGTACATAAGAGGAATTACTATGTCTAAGCATGCCAGGTGTACTACAGTCGATACGAAAGCGACTACAACTACTCGAAGGTGAACTATCCCAGCTAGAGCAAGAACATTGTGACACTGCGGATGTACGAATATTAGGACATATTCGTGCCAAGTTACAAGAATTTCAAGAGACAGTCCTCTCGGAAATTCAACATATGGGGAAGTATGCTGTTGCCCGAGCGTATGGGGAGGGTAACAGACCCGGCAGAGTTCTAGCAAATTTAATCTGCCCCAGTCGAAGTGCCAATCTAATTAACAATGCTGTAGCTGCTGATGGTAGCGTGACCGGTGACCCTGAAAGAGTAGCCACTAGATTTCACGAATGTTACCAAACTTTATACACTACCAAAGGCGACCCTGATCCAAATGCTATAGGTGACTATCTCACTCACATTGTACTGCCGAAACTGTCGGATGACGATAGGAAGGCTCTAGGGGCACCATTTACTCTGGGTGAAATAGCAAAGGCGTTGGGAGGGGGGGGAGAGGGGACAGCTAAAGGTAAGGCCCCAGGCCCGGATGGCTTGACTGTGTATTTCTACAAAGCATACCAAACTTTGATACTCCCACATTTAAAAGAGGTGTTTAAGGAGATGGCGGCGGACGGGTGCATGCCTCCATTAATGCAGGAAGCTAGGATAATCACACTACTTAAACCAGGGAAACCACCTGAACAATGCTCCCTCTACAGGCCATTATCGTTGTTGAATGTAGATGTCAAGATATATGCTAAGATTTTAGCAGAACGACTGGCCAGGGTGTTGCCCCTATTGATTTGTCCCAGGCCGTTATTTAACTATGAACCTACGCACCTTATTTGGCACTATACAAAACATTAACACCGATCTACAAGCTGTAGCGGTCTTTTTAGACGGGGAAAAGGCGTTTGACTCGGTGGAGTGGGACTTCTTATGGGCTGCGCTGCAGCGGTTCGGAGTGGGGGACACATTTCTACACCCGATAGCCACATTGTACAGGGATCCCCGAGCCAGAGTTCAGGTTAACGGCACAGTAACAGAGGCATTGGACATCACCAGAGGCACCAGACAGGGATGCCCGCTTTCCCCCCTATTATATGCACTGGTGGCGGAACCTCTGGCTTGTGCCTTGAGTGAATATCATGGTTACCGCAGACTTAATTTTAAACATTATACAGTTGCGATTGCTGCATACGTAACTGACACCTTATTGTATATCAAAGACCCAGGGCACAATGCCGCTCCGATGCTCCAAGTAATAGTGCGATATGGCGCACTGTCCGGACTTAAAAGTTAATTGGGGAAAATCAATGATGTTTCCGCTGACTCCGGCCACAAAGCAGACAGAGGTGGGTTTCCCACTCAGGTGGGAAACTGGGTCAGTCAGATATCTGGGAATTAAAGTACATACTGATCCTAATATTATAGTAATGGATAATTATGGCACAGCGATGGCGAAGTTGGTGACTGATGTGGAGAGATGGATTCGGCTCCCAATGTCCTTGCTTCGTCGGGTAGCATTGATGAAAATGGTGGTATTACCACGCTTTCTCTTCCTATTTCAGAATATACCGATGGTACTGCCCAGAAAATATTTCACTACATTAAGATCATTACTGATAAGATTAGCCTGGGCAGGCAAACAACCCCAAGTGCAGTGGCGTGTACTAACCTTACCGTATGAACTAGGCGGGCTAGGGGCCCCAGATCTAGAGGACTATAGTGTGGCGGCCCGGGCTGCGGTGGCGCAGGTTTGGCTTCATGGACCGGATGACACCACATTTCTTAAGATAGAGAGGGAGCTGACCTCGCCAGCCCCATTACAGGGCGAGTTATATCACACCCGAGCAGGCGATATAAAGTATTGGCATCCCTGGACTCAGTGGCGAAAGCATGGCAGGAGATCGTGTATAGGCAGGGATTGGTTTTATTGTACTCTCCACATGTGCCATTGAATTGCTGCACTTGGTTTCCACTCTGGCACGATAGTAAGTTGATACACACCCTGAGCGAACTAGGCATTAACACGATGGGGGATTTATTTGAAAACAACATAATGAAACACTGGGAGCGGGTGAGGAACGAGGCCGTTGAGCCGACTCCCCTACATCAATTTCAGTATTATAGGGCATGACATGCACTGGCACAACTTTTAGGTGATGACATGCAGGAGCCCCCCCAAGGTCATGTTGCTCTCTTTGGTCCTACAGGGGAGTTGCTCAAGACGCTTGGTGTCCCGCCTATATGCACTGATGCAGGAATCAAGGGCCCACAAGCTCTCAAAAGCCCGATTGGAGTGGCAAAGAGATCTGGGTGTGCAGATTACGGACATACAATGGCGTTACTGCTGCGCTAAAACACGCTCTGTCTCCTTGAATGGTAGACATCGACTTATCCACTTCAAATTCCTTAACAGAATATATTATACCCCACTCCGCCTGCATAGATATGGTCTGCGCGATAGTGCAAATTGCCCAAGATGTGGGGCGGAACGGGCTGATTTCCTGCATATGGCCTGGACGTGTGAAAAAATGCTAATCTTCTGGAGAGCAGTTATTAAGGAATTGGAAGCTATAGTCTGGGAACCAATAAATGCTGGACCGTTCTTGGCACTTGTGGGATGGGATGGCCATTTACCGAAGGCTGTTCACAAACTGGTGGCTATGGGGTTGTTGCTTGCTAAGCGCAGGGTCGCCATGCGGTGGGACCGTGGACCAATTCCTAAAGTGGATGAGTGGCACAGAGATATGGCATATTGTAACATGCAAACAGATAATTACAGTAAGCTACTTGCACCTACAAATAAGCCAGCGAAATTCTGGGATGTATACAAACAATACCTTATAGGAAAAGAAACGGGGGAACCAGAGGGTGAGAAATCTGATTGACATATTGAGCATGGTCATTGTTCTATGTAAAAGTTGAACTTACCAGGTTACACATATACAAGATTGAAGGTCTCTGTATTGAATGGTTCTGGAGGGTGAAGGCTATCCATTAAAGAAAGACACAATATGGCATATGGATTGTACAAGTCTGCAAATGCATGATCTTGTTGTACTGCTTCACTTGTTTGCATAAAAGTATAAATAAAGTTTTTTTTTTAAAACCTTAGGGACAAACTCCTACTCAGACCCCCAACTTGTACTGTGTGGGGACCTTGGGCTCACCTATTAGCCACACCCGGTGCCTCTGGAGTTGCCCCATCACATAAGGGATGCTGCTATTCCTCAAGATGAAGGCGTCATGCACCGAGCCAGGATATTTGGCATTCACATGGGAGATGAACTGGTCCCACAAACACACCATTTGCACATTCATAGAGTGATAGCTTTTTCTATTCCTGTAGACCTGTTTATTTCTGAGGGAGGGGGGGGGGGTCAAATGCCACATGTGGACCATCAATGTCACCTATGATGTTGGGGATATGTCCCAGGGAAGGCATAGAAGTCAGGTTTCACTGTGGCCAAATTATCCACATGGGGAAAACCGATGTAGCTGCGCATGTGCTTCAGTAGGGCAGACAACACTCTGGTCAAAACGTTGGAGAACACTGGCCGAGACATCCCAGATGCCATGGCCACTGTAGTTTGAAAGGAACCACTTGCCAGAAAATGGAGCACTGACAGAACCTGCATTAGTTGGGGTATTCCTGTGGGCTGACTGATAGCTGACATCAGGTCTGGCTCCAATTGTGCACACAGTTCTTGGATTGTGGCACGATCAAGTCTATATGTGATGATAATGTGTCTGTCCTCCATTGGCGACAGGTCCACCAGGGGTCTGTACACCGGAGGATGCCGCCATCTCATCATCTGCCTCAGTGATTGTAGCCTATGGAGGAGAACGGTGAGCAGAAGGTCATTTCCCACATAGATGGCACAACTGTTTTTGAATTAATGTCACAGAAGCAGTGTGTGAATTCGAGAGTCAGTAGATGTGCCAATATGGGCTGTGACGCAGCTAGGTGCCATGCCATGTGCCCCCCTGAAGTGGCGGCTGCCTGACCTGTGAGGAGGGACAAGGGGAAATTAGGTAACTGCGCTGGCATTGTGCTGCGTCGCGGTAGGCCGTGGATGACCGCCGCA
This sequence comes from Pleurodeles waltl, assembly GCF_031143425.1. Classification (NCBI taxonomy): domain Eukaryota; kingdom Metazoa; phylum Chordata; class Amphibia; order Caudata; family Salamandridae; genus Pleurodeles; species Pleurodeles waltl. The sequence goes on from NC_090445.1 coordinate 751,783,654, forward strand.
CAACTCTGTATTGGTTATCATTGGGCCTTATGGGTCCCTGGAGCCAATGGCGATGTATGCCGGCGTTGACGGTACGCACCACCGTGGACGTCACCGCCATTTTCTAGCTATTCACTCACTTGCTACCTGACCATCAACAGGAGAGGACCTACACTACAAGTGCTGCTGTGTCCGGAGTCTGTAAGCGACAATGGTTAGAGTGTCTGGGGAAAGGGCCCCTGCCTTCACTGCGGAGGAGTTGGAGAAACTGGTGGATGGGGTCCTCCCCCAGTACACGTTACTTTACAGTCCTCCAGACAAACAGGTGAGTACACTGTGAGCATGATGTGTGGGCAATGCCTGTTTGGAGTGGTGTGGATGTAAGCCACATGTTGGGGGGTGCTAAGGCATCCTGGCCTGAGTGCTGCATGAGAGGTGGTCAGTGTATGTGCGTCAGAGCATGGGTGGGAACTGGTGGCCAATGAGTAGGATGGTCCGGATGGGTGAGTAAGGTCAGCGCCCACCAGAAAAAGGGTATTTGGCGTGCCATCGCCAAGGAGGTGTGGACCCTGGGGGTCTATCACAGGTGGAGTACCCACTGCCAAAAGAGATGGGAGGACCTGCGCCGCTGGACGAAGAAAACAGCAGAGGCCCAGCTGGGGCTGGCCTCCCAACGTGGAAGGGGTGCCTCATTGCACCATGACTCCCCCCCCCCCCCCCCCGCCCCTGATGTTCCGCATCCTGGCAGTGGCCTATCCGGAGTTAAAAGGGCGTTTGAGGGTATCACAGCAGCCACAAGGGGATGAGTACATATTCAGAAAGCTGATTTTGCGCGCTTTAGGAGCTAGGAGGGTGGGCGATGGGGGCAGTGGGTGCCCCTAGGACAGGGCAATCATGGCAGGATAGGTCCCTTGTGTGCAGGCTCTGAAGCACTCCTACCCCAATGGTACAATTGGCCAACTACTACTGGGCAGGGTCCTGTGGGTGTCAGGTATGCAGATGCTGGCGTTAGGCATTGTACCCCATGGGCTGGTGACTCCCTTAGTGACTGGTTGGGCATGGCCTAGAGCACAGGGCGGCTCCCAGTGTGTTGTGTCCACCAATGGTAGTGGTGTTGCTGGAATTGACCAAGTGTATCCTCTGTCTCTCCCCCCGCCCCCCCACCCCCTTTTTGTTTTGTCACCCTGTCCTTGTGTGCATTAGCATCATCTGGTGGAAGAGCAGAGGCACCGGCGACGGAGGGAGCTGCATCCCACATGGGCCTGGAGGCCGAATCCACCCACGGTGAAGGCACCAGTGGGTCGGAGGGCGAGGGGAGCACCACGATGGCGCCAGGAGGGGAGACCAGGGACAGTGATTCCTCCTCCGATGGAAGCTCCCTGGCCGTGGTGGACACCTCTGTGCCCACCCCAACAACAGGTACAGCCACCAACCCCCTACCAGCACCACCCTCCCAGCAGCGGGTTTCCCATGCCCGCTCACCCAGGAGGGTGGGCATCTCCGTCGCCCCAGGCACCTCAGGCCCTGAGCCAGTCATCACTGCTGCCCTCAGTGAGGAGGCTATTGACCTCCTGAGATCCCTCACTTTTGGGCAGTCAACCATTCTGAATGCCATCCAGGGTGCCGAGAGGCATTTGCAACAAACAAATGCATACCTGGAGGGCATTCATTCTGGTGTGGCGGCCCAACAGAGACCTTTTCGTGGTTTTGGCCTCAGCACAGATGGCAGCCATTGTCCCTGTGTCCAGCCTACCCCCTGCAACATCCACTATCCAGACCCAATCCCCTCTACCTCACCCTATCCCAAGCATACCACCAGACCAGCATGCACACAAATCAACACACAAAAGTGGCTCAGGAAAACGTAAGCACCACACATCATCACACAGGCACTCACACAAGCACCATACCCATACAAACATACCAACATCTACTTCCTCCACTGTGTCCCCCTCCTCCTCTTCGTCCACCTCCCTCCCAGTAGCGTCTCCACTCACACCTGCATGCACTACATCAGCCACTGCCTCCATCACCAGCACGCCCATCACAACACACCCCTCATGAGTAGTCACACCCACAACCGTGTACACGTCACCTGTGTCTTCTCCCAGTGTGTCTATGAGCCCTCCTCCCAAAGTACACAAACGCAGGCACACACCCACTCAACAGCCATCCACCTCACAACAGCATCCAGCCCATGCACCTTCACCCAAACTCAGCAGACTTACACCTCCTACAACCACTACGTCTTCCTCCACTCCCAAACCTCCTCCATCTTCCCGTCCCAGTGTGTCTAAAAAAACTTTTCCTGGCTAACATTGACCTCTTCCCTACGCCTCCACCCTCTCCTCCTAGGGCCAGGGTGTCAAGAGCCCAGACCAGCACCTCAGCCACCAATTTGATGTCCACTGTGGTACCTGCAAGTCCCAGGGGATCAAAGGGGGCACCCGTCAGGGCTGGCAGTGTGCCACCAAACAATGCAAAGGACCAACCGATTCCGCCACTTGCCAAGGTGAAGAAAGGGCCAGCATGCAGCACAGACAAGACGCACAACCCACCCAGCAAGGCCTCATCCAAAAAACAAGAGGACAGTGCCAAGGGCCCAGCAGCGTCTGCCAAGGTGGGGAAGGGAAACAAAAAACAAAGGCAAGGCACTTCAGGCCTCGGAGCCTCCAGGTGAGGGACTTCTGACCACCATTAGTCCTGAAAGGCAAGCAACCTGTACCGCAGAAAGCACCGCCACCTGCACTGCCACCTGCCACAACAACAGTCAGCAGCATCATCCCCAGTGGGCAGCCGTCCGCGGCTGCTGGAGACGGCCTGGCGTCTCCCTCCACTACTACCAGCACCTGCACCACGGCCAGCACCAGCAGCATCTCTGCCAAAGACACCCCACCTGCACCACCATATGCACCGCCACATGTCCAGCCGGTGCAACTACATCGGACATCAGCAGCATCCCCAGTGGGCAGCCGTCCACGGCTGCAGAAGACGGCATCGACCCTGCACCCACCACGTGAAGCATTACCACGAACACTGGCACTACCAGCAGTTTGCAGCCTAAGTCGCCGCAGGATGGAGTCTGGCTCTGCCTCCATGGAGTATCATGCTACCTGTTCCCTGGACATCTCGCGACTCAGACACCCAGATAAGGGAATGTGAACTGCCATACCCCAGTTGCAGCATCACTGGGCACAAAGACCCCTCCAGGACCAGTGGAGATATGCATCCACTCACCCAATCCTTGGCAGGATGAAGCAGACTGGGCACAAGGCCCCCTCCGGAACCAGTGGAGATATGCATCCAATCACCCAATCCTTGGCAGGATGAAACAGACTGGGCAACAAGGTCACCCCCCCCCCCCACCACCCCCCCGAGACCCAGTGGAAAACTGGCCCCCACTTGAGAGACTGTGGCTTTGCACTCCCTAGGAGCAAACAGTGGGCAAACCACCCACTTGTGAGACTTGAGAGACTGTGGCTTTGCACTCCCCAGGACATCGCTGTGGGCAAGTTGCCCGCTTGAGGAACAGTGGTGTAGTACCATCTTCCGGCTGAGGTCCTCCCCCCTCCTCCCCCTCCCCCCTTGAGGTGCCTGTGTTCTCTCGACCTGATGACCCTGCAGTGTTCTCGCCGTTTTGAGGCAGGAGTCAAGTGTGGGCTTCGCCCATGTTTTTTAGGCCCACTGGTCCACGGACATTTGCAAAGTACAGTGGTCATTGCCGTTGCCTTCTTTGATATTCCTGGTGTATTAGCAGATACACCAGCATCTGCAGGACCTGCAGTTCGGGCTCCATGGCGTCCTGGTTCTTCGTTGAGTGTCAAAAGGTGAGTGGTACCCATTCTGTGTCCTGTTTCCGCAGTGCTTTTGATGTCATTGGTACCGTCACGGAAAAGCTGGCTAATTGGTGCTTTGTAATAGCGTGGGTGGTACATTGTCTCCCTACTGTCTGCTGGCGGTGACTGCTGCGGTGTTTGTTGCTACCGGCGTGGCAGTCTGAGTGTTAAAGTGGCTGTCTATGTTGCCAGTTTCTGCCGTGTTCGTGATCCCATTTTTTTTTTACCTCCGGCATGTTGGCGGTTTTACGGCCACTTTATCACCGACCGCCAGGGTTGTAATCAGGGCCATAATGATGTAAACTGCATTCATTACTAATAAGCATGTCATAGACACTATATAAAAAAGTAGCTCAGAACGCCAATAGCATGTCAGGCAACCATACTAGATTAAATTAAAACAATGGAAAACAAAACTGCAATGGTGTCACCAAAAGATCACCTTATAATCATGAATTTTTTGAGTCGGTGATGGGAGAAACAAGCGTCCCGTAGAGTATAGCAAAACAAAACTCCAATAATAATGGGACACAACTGAATAAAGTCACATAAAGCACAAGGCGTTCTGCTAGTTCTGAGCACAAAATACACCATAAATTTGTCAAAAATACATGAAGCTCTATGTCAACATTAAGTCCTGCCTCGACTGCACAAAATCTTAGAATCCACTGGCACTCGGATTTCTGGAGGGTTGCAACCCTATCACCAGTACTTGGATGTGCATCTACTCCAGCTATTCCATGAAACCTGATATTGGGCCCTTCCAAGCCCCTATAAACATTATTGAAAATGTAAGGCCAACAGGTAGTTGGGGCTGTTCCTTATTGCTCAGATATGCTCCTGTATTCTTTCTTTCAAAGGTCATATTGTGCTGCCAGTATAGATTTGGTTACACAAACAATACAATAAACAACAAAGACAAATTTAGAATCAAACTAATCAAATGTTGAATTGTATACACTTTGCTTGTATTGTAGTTAAAGACCATTTTTGTCAACTGCAAATGGACACATAACTGCATTGTATACATTTAAAAATCCTATAGGTTTAGTTGGTAGCCACATAAATCATGGTTGTCAAAGTGGTATATCTACTGTGAACCATGCCTGGTTTGTCATCCTTTTGGGCAGTGTGTTGTCTTGTTTGAGAAGATGACAATGTTTGCTAAGGATACAGTAAAGCATATGGCTTTGTGTACTGTATTGGGTGATGAAGGTTACATTAGTCCTTTCTTTTAGCATGTCTTTTAGATAGTGAGACGAGTGATGGGGAGTAATGAAGATTCTGTTCCTAGCTTTACCAAGTATACATTCAGAGTAACCCCTTTTTCTAAAACGGTCCTCAAATAATCAAAATTCATGCTCAAAACCCTGATCTTCACTGCAGGAGGGAAATCGCCTGGTGGAGACTTATTACCGGTGACTTTTACTAGGCTTTTGCTGCATAATTGATGGAACCCTTCTAGGAAGTCTATAGGGAGACAATGAGGGAGGGGGAGCTGCCGCCTACAATCAGAGTGGGAGTGGTTTGCATGGTATCATAGCCGGGTTGGGACATCACAGACCAGACGACGTACAGGCCCCTGACCATGTTGAATGCAGACAGAAAGGTGCTGTGCAAAATACTTACCAGGGGTGTGGAATTCAGGAAAGTATCTACTTGTCCATATGCCAGGCTGCTTCATAAGGCTACTTGTCCTATAAATATTTTTTAACAACTCTACAAGTCCCTTTGGTGCTATGTAGTTTGGCGACAAATTGTGGTAGCAATCTCATTAAGTAAGAGCGTTGATAATGGCCTTTCTGATTATGCCAAAGCTAATTCTCTAGTAGGACTTGAAATTTAGCAATTTCATGCCCTAATATGGCAATTTCCTTATTTTGCCACTGTCCAGCAGATCTACATACTGGGGCTGGGGGAAAGAGTAAACAATAGTTCCAGGGCTGGAATGCCTTAGAGTCTGTGAAAACCTACTAAAATGTGTGGTGATAAGATCGGATTGTCATATTTCTCCAGAGGTTTGGTATGCTCATTTTACCAAATTATATAGTTATAGGCCAGCCATTGCTTGCGATCTCGAAAATGATTTCATCGAGGAGCGGTCTACCATGTCTAGCCTCACTCTTTTTTCCCCTTAAGGAAACTGAGTTGGCCCTAGGGCACAAAAAAACAGGTAAAGTCCCTGGATTGGATGGTATACCGGCCGATTTGTTCAAATCCGATCCAGCCTCTTGGGGCACTATATCAATAGGGTGTCCAATGCCATTTTAGCAAATGGCAAATATCCAAAAACCTGGAAGGGAGCGATTATTGTCCCTATCTATAAAAAAGGCAAAAGGGGACTACCGGGGAATTATAGACCCATTAGTCTCCTAGACAACCTACAAAAAAATATTTTGTCATCACGTAATGGGTAGACTTAAAGATTGGATGGATGATAACCATGTTTTGAGCCATCTTCAGGCCGGTTTCCGGCAGAAGATTAGTACAGTCGACCAGGTTTTCCGCTTCCTCACGCTTAAGTGGAAGGTAGTGGATATTGAGGCCAGGAAATTGTTTGTAGCTTTTGTCGATCTTAAGTCTGCCTTTGACCTGGTCCCCCGTACAAAACTGTGGGGAATTTTGAACCAAGCTGGAATGCCGGGCCCCCTGTTAAATTTGATAAAGGATTTGCATTCAGGGAGCTACGCTAGAATCAGATGGGGCTGCAAGGAGAATTAACAGACAAGATTACAGTATGCAGAGGAGTTAGACAGGGGTGTGAGTTGGCCCCAACTTCATTTTTACTGTTTTTCAATGCCTGTATACCCTACCTAATGGACTGTGACAGTGATGCTCCCAAAGTTGCAGGAGAAAGGGTACAGTGTCTGCTTTTTTGCAGACGATACTCTGTTAATATCACAAACTGCTTCAGGCCTAACTAAACTGTTAGAGAAGTTTACATGTTTTGGTGAAGCCCATGGACTGGAAATAAACTCGTCCAAAACTAAGTACATGCTGTTTGGTGATCATAAACAAAAAGTTAGGGAAAAGATACACCTGGAAGGGGAGGTTTTAAAAAGAGTTCTTGATTTTGACCATCTGGGTAGAAGGCTGGAAGACTCTCAGAAACGGAAAGCCCTTTATCCAAGTTGGACATGAGCTTAAAACAGAAATCCGTGGACCAGTGGGCCTAAATATCCTGAGATATGTAGCTAAATCATCTAGCTTCGCAATTACCCCGCCAATTGAAATATATAAAGATCAAGCCAGGGGCGGAGTATTATATGGTGCAGAGCTATGGGGCCACTGTAACAAAGGATTTGTAGAAAACTGAAAATTCCTTTATGAAAAGGTTATTAAAAATCCCAGCAAGTTCTCCAACCTTGCCTGTTCGGTTGGATCTAAACCTTTACTCATTTTCACACATTGCTGCCCTATGGCCTCTGATGGACATTTTTGGTCCATATAGAGCTGGGCTTAGTGTCCTGAGTGCGCAAGCCTAAAAAAAAGGTCAGGGGGTGTAAATATGTGAAGGAATTTTTATTTGATCTTGGCCTGGATAGCCTTTGGCTGGACCCTGCCCAAATTTCCAAAAAATGCTGCTCAAGTTGTGAAAGATGCATACTGGCTGAGAGTCCAAATGGATAAATTAGCAGAGGTTCCTTCGACAAGTCTTACTAACACCTTTTTATCCCTGAAATGTTGTTATGAATTTGAGAATTTTATGGATTTGATTGTTTCCCCTTTTGCACGAGCACTTTTCATCAGGTCTAGGTTAGGGACATTACCACTTTGCTCATTTACTAGCAAATGGACAAATCTTGGTGCTGGTAGTGACTTATGTCCAATGGGATGTGGAGTTACCGAGCATTTAGCCCATGTTTTACTTTGTTGCCCTGCGTATCGTAAGCAAAGAGCACGTTGGCTTATTCCGCTTTGTAGATCCATGGGCCTTGTGAGTGGGTCAGTTGCCTTCAAGATTTTTAAGTTGAGTGCCCATGGCAAAGTGGCATGTTCATTGGCGAATTTCCTGAAGGCTATTTGGCCAATTAGACAAAAACTATTAAAGTTAGGAGCATAGCATGCAACTTAACATCATTTTTTTATGAGATAGCAAGTAACAGCTGACTGTCAATTTTTGGTGTAGAGACTAATGTGTTGTGATCTGCATTCACTTTTTCACATTGTCACGTATTCAACTATTTATGTATTTTAAACGAGGGCTATGCTGTGTTGATGTCCTGTTTTATTGAAGCTGATCCTTTTTTTACTCATTTTAGTATTATGTTTTAGCATGATGTATATTGTGTATTTATGTGCTTTGATGGTATTAATTTGCAGAATAAAGCTATCTATCCATCTACAAAAATGCATGTTTTAAGGATTTGCATCAGCTCTTCCCTAATCTTTTCCCATCCTGAGAAAGGCTGTAAATGTACTCCTGACAAGGGCAGAAGAAGAAGTTCTTCCAGGGTTGGAGGGAAAAAAAACGGTTGGAGGGAAAGTGAACTAGTAAACGCTCAACAGATTTTCATGTGAGCAAATCTACACATGCATATTTGCTCGTGCTAAAAAACAGTTCACAAATATTTTCTGGAAGTACGATTTCCTGTGAATTCACGAAGGCCACCATGCAAAGCTTTCCATTATGAATATTTTTGGAAATACTAGCATGCATCAGCACATTTTAGTAAATGATGCTTCAAAGAAATAGTACCTAAAAGTTCAGTCAATTAGCAAAACCTTTTTTCCTCAACATTTTATTTTGAAATCAAAGAATCATCAATCTTGCTTACAAGGTTAGGAAAACCTTTGCATCTAAACAGAGCATTCTGGGAGCATTACACATGGCCTCATGTTATTAAACTTCTCAAACGGGTGTACCCACTTGTTTTTTTTTTTTTAAGTGCAGTATGACCTTACAACATTTATTTAGAGTTTTCATTTGCTCTGCATACCAAGCAATGCTTCAAGGGACTCTTAGTATAACACCTCTTGTACCACGTCAGTTTTGCCCAAGACATTGGCAACCTCTTAGAATCAAATTCTTGAGAATAATTTTACAGTCCTTGGTGACTTTAATTTCCACTTAGTTACACACTTGGACAATGACAAAATAGCACTTACCCATTGTTTGGCTGATCTCGGCTTCTCACAGACAGTAACAGAGCCTACCCAACAGTAGGACATATCCTTGACAGGATTTTTACAAATAAAGGCTCACTGACAAATATTGAGGCTTTACCCCTAACCCGACTATCTGCTTTGATATCAACTATGGTATGTTTGAGCAAGTAGGAGGAGAACGTATATAGGCCCATCCAACCAAGCATTGGCATAGAATTTGTGCTGAAGATTTTAACTTAATTGTTGAAGAAATCCATATGTGCTTATCTGAAGATATTTCCACTTTGAATTTTTCCAACTGGATCACTGGGACCATTGATACTCTAGCCGCTGTCAGGGTACCCAAGCTACAGAAATGTAAAATATCCTTCAACCACATCACCTCAGTTCTCACTTATCTTTATTAACTTGCGATTTAAGCGCAAGAGAGGAAGTGGTGTTACAGGCCCAGCCGCCAACTCTGGAACTGAGAAACCAGGTTTGAGTCCCAGCATTGGCTCAACATCTTGTGATTTTGGGCAAATCATTTAATCTGCCCATGCCTAAAAACAAAATAATCTGACTTCGTGTACTTGAACTAGCGCTCATGTAAAGCACTCCAAAACCCTTTGACTGCCTTTTTGCTATATAAAACTGCAAAAAAAAAAGGTTTGCAATACATTTGAAATGCAGCTCTCTATCTACGACATTCTGAATGCATGCTACTGCCAGAACGGTCTAGGTTCAAAAGACATAATTATTTTCTATTTGTTTATTCATTTAGAGGAAGCACACCAAAAATGTGAAGCTCTTAGCTCTGCAGCTCGCATAAACTCATCTTTGTAGACATTCAAAGAAAAAATGCATACACTATCAAGAACAGTGACTACTTACCTGAAAATGTGTTTCCCTGGTCTGAAAAAAGTCTACGTTACAGTCTTGCTTTTTTATGACTGCTCACCGGAAAAAGTGTTACTTGTACCACTAATAACTACCAACTCTCTGCTATTCTTCTTTCTGCCTCGGATATTGTATATTGTAACTCCAGTTGATTTTCAGACTGAAACATAAATTTCTGATCATGTCCAATGCAACAACACCCAAAGATCTGGTATGCACTATATTAAAATGAAAATAAATCAGAAAACCCCACAGTGGCTGAGGGTTTAGATGGGGACTTTTTTAATATTCTGTGTGTCTCTTTGAATATGACAATAATACAGGCTAGTTTTTTTTCACTTTTTATTTTATTAGCTGCCTCCTGGATATATGTAGTGCCAATTATATTTGTTTGATGCTCTAGACAGTCTTATGACAACACAGTTCAGTGATTTGGATTTCATTTTTTTGGCTTTGTAGTGAGATTTCAGCTACTCCTTATATACCTTGAAGGTTTTTCCAGTTCTTCTAGTTCATAATTCCATCACTTGTTGGTGACCTGGATAAATGAATGTGTTTATTATTTCTGGCAGGACCCCATTTCTTCAGCATGTATGCTACACTGTATTAAGCCTTTAGGTCCTCAAAGTTTAGTACTTGATGCAATTGCTTTGTACGACTTGTCAAATTAGTTTAAGTACCAGGACAAAATCGCTTTGAGTTGGGTCGATTTTGAATTTGTAGTCAATAACAGAATAATTAGATGGAAGATGATGAGGCATGGTCATACCACATTTGTTCATCTACTATTAGAACTGAAGGACCAGAGTAATGAACAAGACATTGAATATGGGATTGTCTGGATGAGGGAGTTCAATAATTGACGTAGGAGTTATTTATCTACCGACTGACCTGTTTGTGATATTTTCTCAGAATGTAGGCAAAGTGTTCAAATCACAGGTATTTTTCAACGCACTGCTTGTTAACGTGTTTTCACTTTTCTCACTAGGGAAGGTAACACAATGTGGGGGATGCAACATTGATAAGAGAGTGTACAAGGATGAGAATGTTTATAGCAGAGAAGGGTATGGCTCAATCTTGGAAATACACCTTGGGATGTTGCCAATCTCTGCGTGTTTTTCAACACTGACCAAGTACAGCCAGCGCTTGAATTTCACAACTTACTCAAAGGGAGAGGGTTACTAGAACCTTCCTCTTAAGTTCTGTTTAAAGTATATAAGGTGGGGAAGCTCAGCGCTGAGGCAGGAGGAACTAATTCCTGAAGGTGGATGCACTGCTCAGGAAAATCAGAGTCCCATTGGGGAAATTCCTCCTGTCTCTGATGTCCCGGGTACCAGATTGATACTGGCCGAAGACAAGGATGATGTTTGATTTGATCCCCATAGTGAAATGGTGATGCATTTTTAATTCTTAATTATCTAGCTTTACTGTGTGCCTGTGCCCAAACTAAAATAGTCATACCAGCTGAATAGCAATAATCAGAGAAAATGTAATATAACAATGAATATGCCGTGAATATCATCATAAAAGCAGGTCCTTAACGGAAGCTTTCATTTTCCCTGGCCACCCAAAGGATTTCCTCCAATTCCAAGGGCATATTCATTGTTATATTGCATTTTCGCAGATTATTATTATTATCCAACTGGTATGACTATTTTAGTAGCTGCACGTGGTTTGCTGCATTCAAATTAAACATTCACGTTAATATTTTTGTATAATCCTATTTGAAATCTGGTAAGTGCCTTAATAAATTACTCACTCAGACTAAGAGTGCTGTATTCTTTGCATTCTTTAGCCTTGTCCCCTCTTAGTTTGAAGCAAAGCAGAACATGTGCGCTTTGGAGCATATACCAAAGCTGACCTGTCTCAAATCTTTTTTTCTTTTCTGTTCTTGTACATATTTTGGGACCCTGGAAGGATAACGTTGTAAAACCTTAAACAGTGTTTCATATCAGCTATCATCGCTTTGATGCTCAAAAATCATTTATGCAGGGGCCTTGTCAGACAAGTAGTATTTGCACTTACTCGTCCACGGTTTTGTGTGCAAGCTAACCAAGCAACCCTTTATCACTGTGCATCCTAAAGTTGGACACTAATGGATAAAATAACCTGTATGTAAAGCCACAGAGGTTAACATTATGCAATATCCTTTTATTGCTCCTACTCACACAACAGCAACAATAGATAGAATTCAGAATTTTAAACAACATTCTAAATATTATAAAATCTCAGAACATAGAGTCTCCCAGCCTACTATTGTTGCTGCCGAGCACAGGATTAAATGTACTTGTCAGATAGCTGTATGTATCTTTTGGAGGTGTGGAAATGTGAAAATCAGTTAAACACTCTGTGTATAACTGAAGTGTTTCATTTAAGATTTTGAAGTGCATTTTTAAAATAAGCAGCTAATAACAAAGATTTTGAATGGTGGATTCACATTTAGCGGTTTCTTGATTATCTTGACAAGATCAGAAGGATACTTTTGAAAACCGACTTACTTGAGTGGGTTACCCTGGGATAGATATGCAAGGACCATTTGGATTAAGCGTCTTTTGAGATGAATAGCCGCTGGAACAAAACAAGATCCGAGCTCATGACATGTTCGAGTTGCAGTTTATCTCAAGAGCCAGGAGGTCGTGGGAGACGGGCATGAGCCAGGAGGTCGTGGGAGACGGGCATGAGCCATAACAGGAGATTCTCGGAGCACACTAACACAAAGCATGAGAGAGCACCAGTTTGAAGAAAGGCCAAAAGGACGCATAACACGCAAGGTGGCCATTTTAGATAACTGGGGAAGACTACTGTAACATAAGGTTTTTCCCTGGTTATTTATAGGAAATTCCTTTTTAAAATCGACGATCTAACGCCAGTCTCTCCAAAGTAAGATTCAGTCAGTGAAGAAGATGTTGGACATTAACGAATGACAAGCTATGGAAGGATAAACTGAGGGTTACCTTAAAGCTCTGGGAAAACACATGGGATCAATATCAGATTTCACGGATAGGAAATTGAGGACATTTTGGCCTACTTTAAGGCAGAGGGTGATGGTAGCTTTATTCTCACAAGAGTTGGCTGATGATTGAGCATAATTTAGAGGGTGAGTAGGAAGGTTTCAGAGGAAACGTTCAGTCACTACAAGGTCTGAAATGCCAAAGAAAGTGAGAATTGTGGCAGAGAACAGACTGGAGATTCTGTGGAAAGTGCTTTTGGCACTAAGGATGGGCAGATTAAAGGCCAGAAAAAATGATCTCAAAAACACTGATTCAGGCAGGAACTCAAAGAAAGCAAATATTAATTTACAATGCTCTAATCGAATTGGATGATATGGTAGAAAAAAAATAATAGGGAATTATTGATAAGGTAGGGAAGGCTTCAAAGGGAAAAAAATATTTAAACAATCCTTTTGGGTGTGATATGTTTAACTCTTTGCTGATAAAACACCATTTGTCCCTTACACCATCTCCGTCCCCTCATTTTGCACAGTATGAAGCGCGTTGGCTTTAGAAGAACCTATATAAAGAGGTAGGAACCAGACTTAGCTCTGAATGTCTAAGACCAACATTGTCAGATAAGATAGCTATGACTCTGGAGTTTGATGTGAAGGTTCTGACCTTTATCAGTAAAAGTGGAGCAGATCCACAAAAGGTCTAGACAGGGGCTTAAGATCATGCCAAAATCATCGTCTGGATGTTGTGGGTCCCTTAATTTAAGTTTATGAGATGGCAGAGGAGGCCTATGTTAATGAGGGTAGTGTGGACCTTGAGGAGTTGCACCAATGGGTGCGATGTGTGTTTTGTCTATTTGGAAATGCAAATACAGCACTCTCCAGAAAAGTACTTTGTTGAAGATTGACCTTTAAGTGGCCATGATAGCAAATAAAGAAAGGGGAGTAGCTTCTCAGGGCCATCTATGTGGTGACAATTTATAAATGATATGGCCAAATATGTGGGTGCATGTAAATCTATACAGAAGTCACCAAAGGATTTCAAGAAGGTTTGTTGAGATCAGATTTTTGGAAGGGCCAGAAGAAAGGGGGGGGATTGGTTCCCCTGCGGAGGATAATCTACTTCTAAACTCTTTAGGGGCAGGAGATTTAGACTCCAAAGAGTTGCCTCCTATGGAATGGGCGCACCAGCAGGGTTTTGTCCCACAAAAACACAGAACAAGAGGAAAATCCCAGCGAGGGCATAGACTTCAGCAAAGACGTTCATCAGGTGAATGCGGATGAAGACCATTTAAGTATCCCACTTAGGTTGAGTGGCACACTAGCCCACTTTTACGGGAAACTGAGACATATAACACAATCAAACATTTACAGAACACAACAAACCACCCATGAGGGTTCCGAGGTGCAGGATCCCTGGGTGCTGCAAACAATAAGAGGATTCAGGATAGAGTATTACAGAATGCCAGCTCAAAAGAGAATACCTCCAGAAATATATTTTGCAGAGGAGAAGACCATGGTAATCAAGGCAAAAGAGGAATTAACTGCAACAGGAGCAACAGTGGATATAGGGAGGTGAGTCCTCGAGTTTGTAAGCAATATTTTCTTAGTGCAGAAAAAGAACTAGAATATGCAGCCAGTGATAAATGTGATGGAATTTAATAATTTGGTTGTATATCATCATTTTAAGATGGATGGTATCCATCTTCTGATAGATCTGTTGAGGAAGGAAGGTTGTTTGCAAGACTAGAATTGAAGGACGCTTATATAATCATTTCAATTTGGAAACCTCATCAGGAGGATTAACTACAGTTAAGATGTATAGGGAAACTGTGGAAGTTCAAGTGCTTGCCTTTTGGGCTTTCCGCTGCTCCATGGTCCTCTACGAAAATGCTTCGACCAGTGGCCTCTTTGTTAAAAACAGGGGTTGCGAGGTTGGTGATTTATTTGGACTACATTTTGCTAATGGCTCGAGAGAGAGAGGTTGTCGTACAGCATACAGAGCTAGCAAGGAGTCTGTTGTAATTGCGGGTTTCCTGATCAACATGGAAAATTCCCAGTCGGGAGACTCAGTTTCTTGGTTTTGTGGTGGCTACTGCGGTGGGATGAACAGTTAAAAATGAGAGAAAGTCTTGCAGAGATGTTTCCACAAATACGTTTAATCCAAAGATAAAGACCCACGACGACATAGGTGACTTGTCAACAGCTCAACTAACCGTCACTCTGCCAAAGGAGCTATAGAATCCTCCTAGATTCTAAAGGAAATAATAAGAGAGAAGGGAGCAACTAAAGAGAAACAACAAATATCATACATATAAGCAAACAAACCACTACATTGTGTCCTTTCGTAAAATAAACAAATGCATTTAATAAACAAATCAAAATAAAACACATATTATTTTGTAGGTATATCATAGCCCAAGAAATTGATAGGTAACTTGGTTTCACTGCCTACACGTATTCTGAGCCTCTGCACATCACCACACCCAGAAGAAACAGATCGCCGCTACAGTGCCAACGAACTCCATGCCCTCAACCCAGGCCGCTTCACCGCCTGTGTCCAAGCCACCCCGAGGAACACCCATGGACCCTTCTCCTGTCAAACCTGCAAATTCGCCTGCCCCCAAGCCGCCAAGCACCACGCCTGAACCACACACAACCACCTCAGCTGCATCCTCCTCAACACCAGCTCCATCCACAAGCACGGCGTTGAACTCTGGGACTTTCTCACCTAATCGTCCCCAGACGTCGACTTGTTCGCCGAAACCTGGATGAACCCCTCCTCGGATCCAGACATCACCATAACCATCCCTGAAGGATATAAGATCACCTGCAGAGACTGAACCAACAGACCAGGAGGAGGGAATCACCATAATCCACAAGAACACCATCAGAATCTCAAATAACACCAATGACACCCTCGATACCGCTGAACACCTACACTTCCAGATTCACAACAACGCCAACACCACCATCAGAGGAACCCTCGTCTACAGTCCCCTGTCCATAGTTCAGTGACTCCATCGCCGATATATTCAGCACCCAGGCCCTTACCTCCACAGACTACATTCTCCTCGGCGACTTGAATTTTCACCTTGAGAACACCAACAGCAGCAACTCCACCGCCCTGATAGACAACCTCACTAACCTCAGTCTCAAACAACTAGTCATGACACCCACCCACTCCACCGGCCACACACTTGACCCAGTCTTCTCCGCCAGCAGCCACGTCACAATCAGCCATACCACCGAACTCCACTGGACCGAGCACCGCTCCGTCCATTTCACCTTCCAGAAATCCACAGCTCACCACAACAGATCCCCCACCGCAGCTGGAACAAGATCTCGGAAGACCAACTGATCTCCACCCTCACCCGGGCCCCGCCACCTAGCACCACTGACCCCAACACAGCCGTCCTCAACCTCATACACTGGCTAGACGACTGCACCAACAACCTGGCTGCGCTCAGGAAATCCCCAAACAACGCGCCAAGGCCATCTGCTTCACCGCCGACCTTCAGGCCTCCAAGCGAGTGTGTCGGAAAATCGAGAAGAAGTGGCGCCATGAACCAACAGAGAGCAACCACGCCGCCCTCAAGACAGCCATCCGCAAGCACCACCAGCTCATCCGGACCACCAAAAGATCCTTCTACAAAGACCGCATCGACAACAACGCCCACGACAGCAAAGAGCTCTTCAGCATCATCAAAGAACTCACCAACGCCAGGTCATGCTCCATCGACCCCCCTCCATCACAAGACCTCTGCGACTCTCTCGCCACTTTTCCATCGCAAGATCACGGAAATCCACAACAGCTTTAACTCCTCACCCCCCACCACTACCACGGCCACTACCAACCCCAACGCACCCAGCCACACCAACCTCTTGCTCTCCTGGACCCACATCAACGACGAGTACACCATCAAAACCATGGGCACCATCCACTCCGGACCTCCCTCCGACCCCTGCCCCCACCATGTCTTCAACAAAGCGAGCCCCATCATCGCCCCCCAACTCCGTATGATCATCAATAGCTCCTTCACGACCGCCACTTTTCCACAGAGCTGGAAGGAAGCCGCAGTCAATGCCCTACTGAACAAACCCAAAGCGGACCCCAAAGTCCTCAAGAATTACCGACCCATCTCCCTCCTCCACTTCCTGGCGAAGGTCATCAAGAAGATAGTCAACGGCCAACTGACCGGCTTCCTGGATGACAACAACACACTGGACATCTCCCAATCAGTATTCCGTAGGAACCTACGGCACTGAGACCGCCCGCATCGCCGCAACCGACATAAGGACCATGCTCGACAAAGGCGAAATAGCAGCCCTCATCCTCCTGGATCTCTCAGCTGCTTTTGACACCGTCTGCCACCACACCCTCTGCACTCGCCTCTACGACGCCAGGATTCACCACAAAGCTCTGGACTGGATCACTTTCTTCCTCTCCAGCAGAACTCAGAAAGTCCGGCTCCCTCCCTTCCTGTCGGGGCCACCAAAACCATCTGCGGCATTCCCCAAGGATCTTCTCTCAGCCGACCTCTTTTTAACATCTACATGGCACCGCTCGCCAACATAGTCCGATCCCACAACCTCAACATCATCTCCTATGCCGACGATACCCAGCTGATCCTCTCACTCACCAAGGATCCCACCACCGCCAAAACCAGCCTCCACAACAGACTGCATGCCATCGCCAACTGGACGGAGATGAGCCGCCTCAAACTTAACTCAGACAAGACAGAGATCCTCTTCCTCAGCTCCAACCATTCCGAATGGGATGGCTCCTGGTGGCCAGCCACCCTAGGAACCGCACCAGCACCCGCCACCCACGCACCTAACCTAGGCTTCATCCTAGACTCATCCCTCACCATGACCCAGCAAGTCAACGCCATCTCTTCTTCCTGCTTCAACACCCTCCACATGCTTTGCAAGATCTTCAGATGGATCCCCACCGAAACAAGAACGGTCACCCACGCCCTCGTCAGCAGCAGACGAGACTACGGCAACGCACTACGCAGGAACCACAGCCAAGCTCCAGAAGAAACTACAACGTATACAATATGCCTCTGCACACCTCATTCTTAACATCCCTCACAGCAAACACCTCAGCCCACCTCAGAGACCTTCACTGGCTTCCTGTCACCAAGAGGATCACCTTCAACCTCCTCATCCACGCTTACAAAGCTCTTCACAACACAGGCCCGGTCTACCTCAACGAGCGACTCACCTTCCACACGTCAACTCCGCTCCGCCAACCTTGCCCTCGCCGCCATCGAACTACACCCGGCAGCAGATCCTTCTCCCACCTCGCCGCCAAGATCTGGAACACCCTTCCCCACCCACCTACGACAGACCCAGGACCTCCTGACCTTCAGGAAACGCCTCAAGACTTGTTTTTTTGAGCAGGAGGAGTCCTCCCACCACTCAGCGCCTTGAGACCCTAGCGGGTGAGTAGCGAGCTTTAGAAATGTTTGATTGATTGATTGTGCACATCATCATCCAAAGACACATCTAAAATTCTTTATTCACACTGTGCACATCCTCCATTGAATTTGAGGAACACACTGGGTCAAGACTAAATGCAGAGAATTGCACACCAATTACATCTAGGCTTGGTTTCCCCAAGGGAGTCAAGTCAGTATGTGAAGAGCATTCTTGAACACCACAGGGCAGACACACCATTATTAACATCATAAGACAAAATGGTATAATAAGTGTTAGACTTTTCATCCTTGGTGTGGTCTCCCTTAACTTTTTGCTTTTGTTCGCCAGGTTGTTGATGTGTGCTGGACTCTGATTTTGCAGTTTTTGTTACTCTGGGCACTTTACCACTGCTATCCAGTGATAAAGTGCAAATGTTCCTTTACAAAATGTGTATGTAATTGGCTTATCCAGGATTGGCATATTTGATTTACTAATAAGTCCCTAGTAAAGTGCACTGGAGGTGCCCAAGGCCTGTAAATCAGATGCTACTAGCCGGCCTGCAGCACTGGTTGTGCCACCCACATAAGTAGCTCCGTAATCATGTCTCAGACCTGCCATTGCAGTGTCTGTGTGTGCAGTTTTAACTGTAAATTCGACTTGGAAAGTGTACCCACTGGCCAGGCCTAAACCTTCCCTTTCTTACATGTAACGCACCCCTAAGGTAGGCCCTAGGTAGCTCCAAGGGCAGGGTGCAGTGTATGGTTAAGGTAGGACATATAGTAATGAGTTTTAGATGTCCAGAGAGTGAAATATTACTAAATTTGTTTTTCACAGTTGCAAGACCTGTCCCTCTCATAGGTTAACATAGGGGCTACCTTTAAATCTGATTAAAGTGTAGATTCCCTTTGGGAGCAGATGGACATGTGGAGTTTGGGGTCTCAGAGCTCACAATTTAAAAATACACCTTTTAGTAAAGTTGATTTTAAGGTTGTGTGTTTGAAAATGCCACTTTTAGAAAATGAGCATTTTCTTGCTTATACCATTTCGGTGTCTCTGCCTGTTTGTGGATTCCGTGTCTGGGCCAGTTTGACAGTTGGGCTGGTTGCACCTCACACTAGACAGTGACACCAAGGGAGATGGGGTGTAGTTTGCATTTCCTGATGAGCCACCTGTGCTAGGAGGGAGGGGAGGAGTGGCCACTCACACCTGAAAGGGCTGTGCCTGCCCTCACACAATGCAGTCTCCAACCCCCTGGTGAGTGTCTGGGGCCCGGCCTGGGTAAGGCAGGATTTCACATTCAAAAGAGACTTTACTGTGAAGTAGGCCTACTTCAAAGGAGAAATTGGGTATAACAAGGGCACCCAAAACCACAGACTTTAGAAAACACTTCTGGAAACAAGGGGAACCTCTGCCTGGAGAAGAGCTGAGAAAGAAGAGCTTCCCTGTCTGTGACTGTGCTTTGTGGAGCTATCCTGCAGTTGCTGCTACTGCCAGAGTAAGAGGGCAAAGACTAGACTTTGTGTGCCTTCCATCTCAAGAAGAAATCTCCAAGGCCTTAATTTAGTGCTTGCCTCCTGCTGTTAGAAGTCTCAGGGACAAAAAAGACTTCTCTCTGCCAGCACCTGGAGTCTCTGGAGAGACTCCTACTCTGCCCTGTGGTGCCCATCCAGTTCCTGGGACCCTGAAAGGAGAAGTTGGCAGTCTAAAAGGAGGAAATCCACAAATAGAGCACCGTGCGGGGAAAAGATCGACGCAACTCCGATCGGCGGCTGAAGAAATCACACGCAGCATCGCTGACGGAGACTCGGAGATCGAAACCCGCGCTGTGAGTTTTTTTGAATCATCGTGCAGCTGGATTTCCGACGCAAACACCGCTGGGCGTGTAAAACCAATGCAAGGCCTGTCCGGACCCGGGAGTGCTCACTGGATCGATGCAATGCTCTCCTGCGGAGAGAAGAAACAACGCACCCAGACGAAAGGAGAAATTACTCAAGGTCTCGCTCGTGAATGAAATCGATGCATCGCAAGCCCTTTTTGATACACACTCGCCCGTGCGGGGTTATTTTTGACGCACCCAAGGTACATTTTCACACTAACAGTGTTAGTGTGTTTTTAATACTACTTAAAGACTTTTTGCTTTTTAATTGATAACTTCACTTGTGTATTTTTGTCGTTTTGGTCTTGTTTTGTTTAGATAAAAATGTCCTATTTTTCTAAACCTGTGTTGTGTCATTTTGTAGTGTTTTCATTAAGTTACTGCGTGTGTTGGTACAAATACTTTACACCTAGCACTATGAAGTTAAGCCTACTGCTCTGCCAAGCTACCAAGGGGGTAAGCAGGGGTTAGCTCAGGGTGATTCTCTTTTACCCTGACTTGGGTGAGGGTCCTTGCTTGAACAGGGGGTAACCTGACTGTCAGCCAAAGACCCCATTTCTAAACAATAAGCATAAAAAAGACCATCCTCATTATCATCCTCAGAAATCTTAGTATGCTCATAAATGTCAACTTCTTTTAATTATGGTAACAGGTTGATTTTTATTCCACCAACCTTTTCGTGTGTAAAAAAAACAAAAACAGATCCATTGCTCCCTTTTAGAAATTTTGCTGCCATAGTAAATTTAGAGTGATCTTTTCTTACTTTAAAAGGTTTAATGAGAACCAATCCACCAGGAACAAGGTCTACACATTTGGCATTTCTGCTATTATCAAATTATGTTTCTTTTAATAAGATTCAACTCTGCTGCTACACTCTGTGTCCCATTCCCTCTTTCTTATTTTCTTTTGCATTGGATACAAACCAATCAGGGACCAGTTCAGATTTTAGTTCTCCCTCTCACAAGACAAAATAGGGGAAACATCCGTAGCAGAATGTGGAGAAATAGGATACGTCCACAGCTTTTCATTCAAGAATTATTTCACATCCAAACCAGCTGAAATAGCTGCCTGTACACCATCACAATTTGCCCAACTAAATCATTGGCCAAAGTACTATGAAGGAGAACCTGAAGATGTTTCACACCATGTATAGTTCAAAATGTATTCAGCTCCTTGGAGCTGAACTGTTTGCTATTAACTGTGAAAAGCAGTATGGTTTGCACCCTCATGCTGGAAAACAGCAGTAAGAAACTTCTAAACATTTTTGGTACTCGGCACAGCCACAAAATATTAGTAAATCCACTTATAATAGTATTCTATCATTACAATGAGCTATTTACATTCAGGTGATAAAATGTGGAATTGCCCTAAAAATCTACATAATTTTTGTCTCAGGAACCCTCCAATAAAGGAACAGGATGCAAAGGTTTTTCAAGTCTTCCAGTGATTGTCCGACATCAGACACTGTGGACAATCACTGACGGAAGCCTGTGCATGGGCAACTAATGAAGCCCAACAATACAACTTCTCAAGTTGTTTAATACTGGCAGAAATCCCTAATTGTCCCTCACAAGCCTATTCTACAATTTCCCCCGTAATTCATAAGGAACAAAAGCACCAATTCCTTAAACAAATTTCAGTTTCACACGTCAACTCAGACGAAACCAGAGTAAAGCCTCTCAAATCACCAGAAAGTGTCCTTAAAAGGCGCCAACCTTCAACAATAATTCTTAACACCTGCAAAGTTTCAGCTCTCAAAGATGCTGCCACTCACTCAGACTCTGAAATAGCACCTTTAGAAATCCAAAAAGCATCCAGAGCACATACCTCACACTCAAACTCATCATTCAAAAGATCACCTGACTTAGAATTAGGACAAGAGAAAGATGATAAACAGCCTGCCCGGAAATTGTTTCACCCTCGTATGTATTTAACTTGCATGTCATACTCCTGCAACTTATAAAAAGTTTAACAAGGTGAGCAGACGATATTCCCAACCCACTGCCACCAAAAAGTTAGACCAAGGGCTTGTGATCCCTAGAGACCACAAAAGAAGTGCCCTCAGATAAAAGTCTTAGACAGATCTGAACAGCCACACACAGACTAAGGTTTCCCTCTTGATGCTGCTATATTTTGATTCAGCACCAAGCAACGTCATTGTTTTGCTTTTCACTAATGATCGAGCTGAAAAAAATCCCTGGAATGCCAAAGAAGACATTATTTCACTACACACGGTTCCTAAAAGGAGATTAGCATGTTGAAAGAACACATTCAAAAATAGTCACAGCAATTAAATGAAAACATACCAAAGTGATTCTCCAATGCAATATACACAGCAAATATATGTATCTATATTATAAGGCAAAGCAAATAATGAATTAAAAATGCATCACCATAGGGCCTGTCAGGTGCTTCATCTTTCTCATGCCAGCAAGACGATGCCCCCATTCAACTGCAAAGGAGAAAGAGATCTCTACCCTCACGGGAAATACATCAGGCATCCGACATCTAAAATCCTGATTGAGGCCACTGACCCTCTCACTGTCACACTGGGTCTTTTTATATCTTAAAAAAACAAAGAAGCTTTCTGGGAAAAAACCCTTGCAAGAAGTATTCAAACATGCTGGCTAGTTTAGGTATGCTTTGAAAATAACACGTTGGGGTTTTGCCACAATCCCAAGATGTCAAGTCAAAACAAGACTGTTCCCTTCCATCCGAGTACATCCTGGTAAAAAAGAAAAAAGAAAAAATTTTACCAAACCTGCAGGTCTAGTAACAAATAATCTACTCAACCTAACTGTAATGCTCTTGACCCATAAACTGGTTTCCAATTATGTAATCCTTGGAAAATATTTTAATTCACTGAGCCACATTTTTTTTTTTTTTTAAATCATCATCACATATGATAGCGCTTTTAAAATGTTAGTGCAGCACATATGCTGCACAAAAAACCCTTGTTAATTAGACTAAATGTTTGCTCCGTATATAATACAAATCTAGCGGTATACAGGATATACTTGAACCCCGACTTGCCTCTTAGTCAGGGCCACTGGAATTATGCGATTGTGTGGCCACGTTGATTTTTTCGAATAGTTACAGATTTGCTGTATTTGCAATATAATTCATCATCTGCTGCATAATCTGCTGATCTTAAAAATAAATTTAGTTTCTAGTTCAAACAGTTCAAAAGTCACTAAATATGCAACAACGGGTTACTGTGCAGTGAAAGGCCCTTTGTAAAGTTGGACTAGTCACCTTTCTGTTGCTAATTGCTATTTTGGGGTGTTAAACTGGTACTAATGAGATGGACCCAAGAGCACGAGTGTGTTACCAAGTTTAAAAATGACAAAATTAATATTATTGCAAAACATGCTGCATTATGGCACATAATTAGCTTTTTCTTGGCACATAATTTACTCAACTCTGCCACACATTTGGACCTCTCCTATTCCAGTGGTCCTGCTCTTAGTTCATTAACAGCACTGTTATTGGGGCAAGAATGTTTCTCTAATCGTGGTTCAAAACTATCACTTTTAATGAATATGTAACTGAAGTGGTAGTGTACTACCATTTCCAATCCGCACATTTTACATTGAAATAGCCACAACATTTCCAAGTCACATGCAATTTTCCTGATAAACCTTTATAGTGTACAAACAGTAATGATTGAGTTTCTGCAAATATTTGTCTTTTGAACATCAAGTAAAGCATTCAGGTTTGTTTTGCTCCTATTTAAATATATGCATCACCCTTCTGAATTACAAAAAAGTACATTTGTATTTCCTGAAATATTTAGAAATGTGTACCTTTTTATTTACAAGCTATTTAAATGTGTGTTAGAAAAAAAAACAACTTTTGTTTCACAATGGCTGTCAGAAAGCTCACTTCACAAAATCATCTAACTGTAATAAGAGAAAAAAGTAAACACCGTTTTCAGGGTAAAGTAAGTTAAACTTGGTCAAAAGAAAAACTGACATCTGACCTCTGTTCTTGAAGAGACAGCAAATGTGTCAAGATAAAACAAGATTTAAAGGCATTGTTATTGCTCATTCATTTTCTGAATGAACAGAAACTGTTCCTTTCCAGCTCAAGTTCACTTGCCAGAGATAGCTCGACCTGATAACATCTCACTCACCATAGCGAGTGGGCGAGATCTGCATGCATAGCATTCACAAAGCCCTAGAAAAGAACTCAATGCATCTTTGTCCTAAAGCAGAGGTTTTTGGATAGTCTTCAAATTACAAAACGTAGGCCTTACACCCTACACAGATATGAATTGCCCTAAATAATCTACCTGCTAGACTAGTAGTTTACATTTCTCAGGTTTGACCATTAGCCCTCGCTCACTCAGTATCTTCAATATTTTCTCCAGGACCAACAAACGCTCCTCCCTGTCCTTTGTAAATACAAGAATATCATACTGAAAAGTTTGCACGTTTTCCATCTCCCCAAACAGAATATCCATGGTACTTTTGAATATACTCACCACCGTGTCTAACCCAAACCTCAATAAATTATAAGCACCAAATGGTTTGACACAAGTCATGAGATCCTGGGTCTCTTAGGGGAATTTGATAGTATGATGAATATAAGTCAATGGTGGAAACGAATCTGACACAATCATTTCTTGAATACGGGGTAGGGGGTGACAATCAGAACGTTCTGGTTAAGTGAACGCAAGTCCACACACAAACGTAAATCCCCATTTTTTCTTCTTTGTTAGAACTATGGGAAAAAATTCTGACAAATTGGTTCTTTCAATAATCCCTTCTACACACAGCTTATCAAGTAGAGACTTAAGATCTCTCGAAGTGGTAGAGGATGCACCTTTTGAACAAAAGGCACATTAGCTGTTTTCAATTTAATACAGTGCTCAAATCATTTAACAGTACCTACCTGGTCACTGAAAACAACAGAAAAAAGTTTCACCATGAAGTTCAACACTTCATTCTCACAAACATCCAAAGACAAAATTGGCATCTCATCCAAAACAAGGGGATTTTTGTGTCCTGGCCTCAAAACGATGTCTAAGCACGCCCAATCCTTCCATCCAATAGCACTGCCTTTAACAGCAACATATAGTTTCATGTGTATTTTCCTATCCAAGCATTCTAAGGGGCTGACAAATGAACCCACCTTTTCAAAATCTTTGTCCCCAAAAACTTTAGAATCGACATAAGTTTTTTTTAAAGGAAACATTTTCTGGCCGACATCTGTTAAAGGTACTGTCGGCCAAAGCTGTAAAGAGTGCCCCAGAATCAGCCATGACCATTAGTTCATGTCCATGAACTCAGGCATCACACAGAGGTCCTTTAATTTTGCTGTCAATACGGTTAACCTCATCAGTGGCAGAGTTAGAACAACATTAATAAAAACTTATCAGTGTACTTCCTCACTTGCACACTACTGATATTCACATTTACCTGAGCTCTACAAACAGACTGGAAATATGCCATTTTCTGCACCCATTACATCTCTTTCCAATAGCAGGACACACTGCATTATTACGTAAGTGGTTCTCCAAACCACACCGGAAGCAAGTTTGCTCCCTATTACTTTTTTTTAACTTTTATGTTTACAGCACAAACCATACCCCCTTTTTCATATGCAAGCTACAGGTGACAAACCTTCCTGATTAGGTAACGCTTGCGAGAAAATATAGCTCTATGCTTTTAGCACTGTCTCTCACTTCTCCTGAAGACGGGTTCCTACAAGAAAACACTTGTGTTTTTTAAGTATAACAATTAAACACAAACCGGTTCCTTGTATAAGTCTCTACACTGTTCACAAATTAACATGCTGATGCTAAAACAGGAACCACTGCTATAAACTCCTCCACTGTGTCCTCACTGGATTGCTTCCTTTTAAAGAAATTATGACTAACAAGACACTTGAATCCTCAGTGTACTGTCCCCTCATGCGCTCAACTTAAACGGTCCACTCCATCTCCTCAGCACTTGGTGCTGTCACAACTGGTAAATTATCAAAATTATTTTGTCCAGTTACGCTAAGATGATCAAAAAGCAGTGTCATTTTCTTTGGTGGGTCATAGTTTGCAGTATTAAATTGCAGTAAGGTAGTTTTCAAAAATACGCAGACAGTGCTTCCATTCGATTTCTGGCTTGCCAGCCCTTAGCAGAAAAAGGTGTAGGTTGAGCCATTCCTTGAGCTGCTGCTGCCATAACAGTAAGTTAAAAACATACTAATGTCACAAAGCAGGAAATAAATGTGGAACAAGCTCACACCTTACCCCAATATACACCAAGGAAGAGAGGAGGAGCTGGAAGCTAGAATGAATCACCAATGCAATATATATATTATATATATAGAGAGAGAGAGAGAGAGAGAGAGAGAGAGAGAGAGAGAAATGCCACTCCTCCAGGCACACCCAAACTGGTACTCAGCTGAGGGAAAATGGAGCTGCAGCCCACATTTGCAAATCAGTAGATTTTCCCAAACCAAAATGGCCCCCAGCATCTTAGGTCAGTGGCACTCAAAGTGACGTTCCCGGCATTGCTTGCTTGGAGGAAGAGAGCATACGGAGTTTGACTGGTCAGGGCTCGAGAAAAGGAACCGCCAGGTCCCCATTCTAAATGCATACTCAGCACAACAGGACACAAAAAGGCAGCTCGCAACAATACAGTTATTGTCAGTCAACAGGCAAGCACTTCAGTTACACCATTAGTTTTCCACATGGGAGGAGTAAGTACCCAAACCTAAGAATCCATGGTTCTTGCAGTAGCTGGAGAGGTCACCAGGTGGTCAGTGGGTCGTAACGACATTGAAAACGATCCTGCAGAAAAACCAAACAATGACCTCCACTCCTAGTACCAAAATGCGGTAGGGTGAGCAGTGAACAATGAGACAGCTCACAGGAGAGATGTTTCCAAATTAAGTTTAATCCAAAGATAAAGACCCACAACGAAAAAGGCGACCAGTAAACAGCTCAACTAACCTGTGCTCCACCGGGGGAGTGCTATAAATCTCCTAGATTCTAAAAGGAATAAAACAGCATAGAGCAATTAACCGCTTGGGTGCCCAGGATGTAACCGTTACGTCAAGGCACTGAACCACAGGAGAAGCATTAGTGCTCCCCCGTGGGCCACCCACCCACACCCTCCAGGCAGGCATGGCACTAGAAGCACTTCTACTGCCACCCCTGAGCCCCTCAGCCAATAGGGGCCTGGGTCTCTCCTGCAAAGGGGAGCATAATATTGATGGCCATTTCAGCCCCCTTGGGGACAGATCGGCCTATTTTTTTAGGCCCATCTGCCCCCAAAGTGGGTAGAAGCCATTAAGACGCCAGGGATTATTTTGTTTTTTTGTGTGGGGGCGGCCCCCGGGGCAAGGGTTGCTCCCCAAAGGGGGGCATAATATTGATGGCCATTTCTGCCCCCCCCCCCCCCCCCCCTTTGGGCAGATCAGCCTATTTTGTTTAGGCCCAACTAGGGCAGAAGCCACAGACACCAGGTATTACTTTTTTTGTTTGTAGGGGAGCGGCCCCTTGGGCAAGGGTCACTCCCCAAAGGGGGTGGCAGGGGGGAGATATAACTGTTGGCCATGTCAGACCCCCTTAGGGGCAGATCGGACAGTTTTCTTTAGGGCCATATATCCTCAAGGGGGCAGAAGCCACAAAGACACCAGGGATTTTTTTTTGGGGGGGGGGGGGGGGGGGGGGTCGCTCGAAGAGGGCACATAACTGTTGGCCATTTCTGCCCCGCTTGGGGGCAGACCGGCATATTTTGTTTAGGCCCATCTGCTCCCAAAGGGAGCTTAAACCACTAGGCACATGTTTTGTGTGTGTTGTAATTGTTGGGGGCAGCCCCTTGGGCAAGGTTTGCTCCCCTTAAGTGGGCAATAATTTTGGCCCTTTCAGGCCTCTTTTGGGGCAGATCGGCCTCTTTATGTTAGGCCCATCTGCCCCCAAGGGCGGCAGTAACCACTAGACACTCAGGAAAATTTATAAATGTTTGGTGGCGGGGCGTTTGTCAACTGGTGCAGTATTTGCATTTGTGATTATAATGTTTTATTTATTCCTTGTTGTTCTAGTTCAAAGCTTTTGATTTCTTTGCTGTGACTCCTTGCGGTTTTGCATAGTTGCGTTAGTTGGGTAAGAAGAACGAGTTACTTACCTTCGGTAACGACTTTTCTGGCGGATACATTAGATACCTGTGGATTCCTCACCTAATGAATACTCCCATGGCGCCAGCATTCGACGGAAATCTTCTTACTAGTCTCTGCACGTCGACGAGGACGTCACTCTAGCCCACACGACGCCGTCTGACGTCATACAGGCAATAAGAGGTCCTCGACGACGTGCGGACGTCAGTACCAATCATTTTTTACGTGCATGAGAACAACCAGGCAATGCAATGAAAGAGCAAGGCAACATCCCATTACATTGTAAAAATACACAACATTGCATGAATAACTGTAAATCTTTTATATATATATATATATATATAACTCTCTCTTTTTAAAATATATATACACATCAAGTATATAGACAAAGATATATACATATATAAATATAATATATACAACAACTATTGCACCCTCAAAGACCAAGAGGAGCGCACTCAAGGATTACTTGGTAAGACCAGAAAGGCAACGGGGAGGCGGGTGGGACCGTGAGGAATCCACAGGTAGCTAATGTATCCACCAGAAAAGTCGTTACCGAAGGTAAGTAACTCGTTCTTCTGATGGATACAACTACCTGTGGATTCCTCACCTAATGAATAGAGTCCCAAAGCAGTACCACGCCCGGTGGTGGGTGCCTAAATGGTCAAACCAAGAAATCCTGCAGCACTGACCGTGCAAAATGGCCGTCCCTTCTAACCTCAGAATCCAAACAGTAATGTTTTGCAAAAGTGTGAAGGGACGACTAAGTTGCGGCCTTGCAGATGTCGACCACAGGAACACCTCTGGCCAAGGCCGAAGTGGCCGACTTAGCTCTAATGCCCTCAGGAGGATCCTTCTTTGCCAAAGAGTAACAGATTTTAATGCAAAGAACAACCCACCTGGATAGTGTTCTCTTGTGGACTGCCTTTCCTCTCCTCTTGCCCACGTATCCAATAAACAGCTGATCCTCCAGCCTGAAATCCTTTGTTCTATCAATAAAGAAGCTCAACGCTCTCTTTGGGTCCAGACGGTGCAGTCTTTCTTCCTCTTTGGAAGGATGAGGCGGAGGATAGAACGTGGACAAAGTAATTGCCTGAGCCAAATGGAAGGGTGAAACAACCTTCGGGAGGAAAGCAGCCTTGGTCCTCAACACCACCTTATCCCCATAAAAAGTTGTATAAGGGGGCTTTACTGATAAGGCCTGCAACTCACTCACTCTCCTTGCTGATGTTATAGCTATCAGGAAGACTGTTTTTAAAACCAAATACCTTAAGGGGCAAGAATGCATAGGTTCAAAAGGGGACCCCATAAGGAAAGTCAGGACCAAGGACAAATCCCATTGCGGCATAACGAATGGCTTTGGAGGATATTTATTTAGAAGACCTTTCAAGAATCTAATAACAATAGGGGATTTAAATAAAGATGGTTGGTCTGGAAGACATATGAAGGCTGACAAGGCCGATAAATAACCCTTAATGGTAGCCACTGCACAACCTTTCTGCGCTAGAGACAGAGCAAAAGACAAAACGTCCGATAGATGAGCATGCAAAGGATCAATCTGCCTCTCTCCACACCACGCAACAAATTTAGACCATCTATTAGCGTAGATAGATTTAGTGGAGTGTCGCCTGGCCGCTAATATAACATCCACTACCTCAGGCGGGAGAGAGAAGGAACTCAGGTTGCCCCGTTCAATCTCCAGGCATGTAGGTGCAGACTCTGGAGGTTGGGGTGTAGAACCTGCCCCTGCGACTGCGAGAGGAGGTCTGCCCTGAAAGGGAGACGGAGCGGAGGGCACATTGAGAGTTGGAGAAGATCGGAGTACCATACCCTCCTTGGCCAATCCGGAGCTATTAGGATGACTAGAGCCCGGTCCTGGCGAATCTTACTCAATACTCGAGGAATCAAGGGTATGGGAGGAAACGCGTAAAGCAACTGGCCGCACCAGGTTATTTGAAACGCGTCCCCCAACGCTCCCTGCATCGGATACTGGAGGCTGCAGAATAACGGACAATGCGCGTTCTCTCGAGTGGCAAACAGATCTATCCGAGGAAACCCCCACCTCTGGAAGATTAAACGGACTTGATCTGGATGGAGACGCCACTCGTGGTCTGCCGAGAAATGGGGACTGAGACTGTCCGCACGCACGTTCAAGACTCCGGCCAGATGGTTTGCTATCAAGCAAATCTGATGGTCCTTTGCCCAGGACCATAGTCGAAGAGCTTCTCTGCAGAGAAGGTACGACCCCACTCCTCCCTGCTTGTTTATGTACCACATCGTGGTAGTATTGTCCGTTAGGACCTGTACCGACTGACCACGAAGGGAAGGGAGGAAGGCCTTGAGAGCCAGACGTACAGCCCGTAACTCTAACAGATTGATGTGAAAAATCTGTTCCTCTAGAGACCAAAGACCTTTGATCTCCAGATCCCCCAGATGAGCTCCCCACCCTAGAGTGGAAGCATCCGTTATGACTGTGGCCACTGGTGGCGACTGCTGGAACGGCTTTCCTTGTGAAAGATTGTTGCTTGCAATCCACCACTTCAAATCCACAGCAGCATCTCTGGAGATCTTGACAGTACCCTCTAGATCCCCTTTGTGTTGAGACCACTGCCTTCGGAGGCACCACTGAAGAGCCCTCATGTGCCAGCGAGCATGCGTGACCAACAGAATGCAGGAGGCAAACAGACCGAGCAGACGAAGGACCTTGAGGACTGGAACTAACGCTCCATTTCGAAACATTGGAACCAAATCCTGAATATCTTGAATCCGCTGAGGCGGAGGAAAGGCCCGACCCAATGTTGTATCCAGTACTGCCCCTATGACCAGGAGGCGCTGAGAGGGCTCTAGGGGAGATTTGGGCTCGTTCACCGAAAAACCCAGGTCGAACAACAACTGGGTTGTTGACTGCAGATGATGCGACACAAGCTCCGGGGACTTGGTTTTGATCAACCAGTCGTCCAAGTAAGGGAATACTGCTATCCCCTTCCTTCTGAGTTCTGCCGCAACCACCGACATCACCTTCGTGAAGACTCGAGGTGCTGAAGTAAGACCAAACGGAAGGACCGCAAACTGATAGTGCTGCGATCCCACCACAAACCGGAGATACTTCCTGTGTGACTTGAGTATCGGGATATGAAAGTAAGCATCCTGCAAGTCGACAGACACCATCCAATCTTCCTTGTTCAACGCCAAAAGCACCTGTGCTAGGGTCAGCATCTTGAACTTTTCCTGCTTGAGGAACCAATTCAAGATCCTCAGGTCCAGAATTGGTCTCAAACGACCATCCTTCTTGGGTATCAGGAAATACCTTGAGTAACATCCTCGACCCCTTTCCTGCTCTGGGACCAACTCCACCGCGCCCTTTGAAAGGAGGACTTGTACCTCCTGTTCTAGCAACAGGAGATGTTCTTCTGAACAATAAGAAGGGCGGGGCGGGATGAGGGGCGGGAACTCCCGAAAGGGAAGGGTGTAGCCTTTTCCCACAATACTGAGAACCCACGTGTCCGTTGTAACAGTCTTCCATTTTGTGAGAAAATGCTGTAATCTTCCCCCTACAGGAGAGGAGTGAGTGGGAAATGGCGGAAGCCTAAGGCTGCTTCCCCTGCTGCACCCCGCCAGAGGATGAGGAAGAGGCAGAGTGCTGCTGAGAGGCTCCTCTGGTGCGGACCCTACCTCTCCCCCTAAAAGATCTATAGGGATGGGAAGAGGCAGGTTGCTGATATCTTCCCCGAAAGGAAGAGGAGGAAGAGCCACGCCCAAATCCACGAAACCTCCTGAAAAATCTGGAAGAGGCCGTGGCAGAAGGAGCTTGGAGCCCTAACGACTTAGCCGTGGCCCTGCTTTCCTTAAAACGTTCCAAGGCCGAATCAGCCTTGGCCCCAAACAGTTCGTCCCCATCAAACAGGAGATCCAACAATGTGGACTGTACATCCGCAGAAAAGCCCGAGTTACGGAGCCAGGCCTGTCTCCTTGCCACCACAGTTGTGCCCATTGCTCTGGCTACCGAGTCGGTGGTATCCAGTCCCGTCTGGATAATCTGGGTCGCAGCAGCCTGGGCATTTGAAGCAAGATCCAAAAGACCCTGGGGAAGCTCTGTAAACGATGAGGAAATGTCATCCATCAGAGCATGAATATACCTCCCCAGGATACAGGTTGCATTAGTGGCTTTTAACGCCAGACTGCAGGACGAAAAAATCTTCTTGGACTGCGCCTCTAGTTTCTTAGAATCTCTGTCCCCAGGCACCGTCGGGAAAGAACCAGGCGCTGACTTGGATGAACAGGAGGCCTGCACCACCAAGCTCTCCGGCGTAGGGTGCCTAGATAGAAAACCAGGGTCAGTCGGAGCCGCCCGATACCTCCTGGCCACGGCTCTGTGAACTGCTGGGGAAGATGCCGGCCTCTTCCACACCTCTAACACCGGATCCAGCAGAGCGTCATTAAATGGCAAAAGAGGCTCCGCCGCAGCTGAGGCCGGATGTAACACCTCTGTTAAAAGGTTTTGTTTAGCCTCCACCACCGGCAAAGGCAGGTCCAAAAAACTAGCTGCCTTCCGTACCACTGCATGAAAGGAAGCAGCCTCCTCAGTATATTCTCCCGGGGACGAAAGATCCCACTCAGGGGAAGTGTCCAGCCCACTGGCCGACTCCAGACCACGCAGCCCATCACCCGAGTCCTCTAGCTCTCCTTCCTCCAGGGCTCGTTGGTACTCCTGCTCCTCTAATACACGGAGAGCACGTCTCCTCGAATGAAGTCGTTGTTCAATACGCGGAGTCGACAATGCCTCCGTCGAAGTCGAAGAAAGAGCAGCTGAAGCAGATGGACCCACCGGAGTCACAGGCCGAAATCCCGACATCGACGGGATGGAAATCCCCGGGGCCAATCCTTCTGAAGCCACCGGCGCCGACACTGGCGCCGAGCCCACGTTCCCAAAAGGGAGAAAGGGCATAAAGGGTGCCGGCCGAAGAGGCGCAGGATCACCCAAAGAAAAGGCCAAAGGCCCACCCGGAGCACCCCCTGGAGCCATCTGTTGGAAGATGGCATACATCGCATTCAAGAATGCGGAACTATCGGCTCCAGGGGTGGGAAAAGCCAGATACTGAGGTGCCTGTCTCGGAGGCGACCCCGACCTCGACGTCTGCGCCGGAGAAAACACCTGAGGCTCCAATACCTCAATCACCGACGCCTGTCCAGGTGAAGTTGGAGACGCCGGAGAGGGCAACGGCGTCGAAGGATGTGGCGTAACCGTGGGACTAATCTCCCATGTCCTTCGGCGCCGATCCGAAGACCTGGAACGAGTCTCCTTCGAATGACGCCGAGATTCTCTACGGCGCCGGGAGTCTCGATGACGCCGATGTCTTGGAGAAGAAGACTTCTTGTGATGCTTCTCCTTCGATTTTGCCATAAACAGCTTCGCCTCACGTTCTTTGAGGGCCTTCGGATTCATGTGCTGGCATAAATCACAAGTCGAGATGTCGTGGTCGGAGCTCAAACACCAAAGGCAATCGGAATGAGGATCCGTCACCGACATCTTGCCTCCACACTCACGACAAGGCTTGAATCCAGACTTTCTC
This sequence comes from Pleurodeles waltl, assembly GCF_031143425.1. Classification (NCBI taxonomy): domain Eukaryota; kingdom Metazoa; phylum Chordata; class Amphibia; order Caudata; family Salamandridae; genus Pleurodeles; species Pleurodeles waltl. The sequence goes on from NC_090445.1 coordinate 751,817,395, forward strand.
TGCGACATTATTACCACAGCAAAAGGCTACGCAGCAAAAATACACTGTAACCACAAAAGTAACAGTTGCTCCCTCGAAGATAACCGTTTCGAATGCACGGAAAAAAGGGAACTGACGTCCGCACGTCGTCGAGGACCTCTTATTGCCTGTATGACGTCAGACGGCGTTGCGTGGGCTAGAGTGACGTCCTCGTCGACGTGCAGAGACTAGTAAGAAGATTTCCGTCGAATGCTGGCGCCATGGGAGTATTCATTAGGTGAGGAATCCACAGGTAGTTGTATCCATCAGAAAAACTATTTACTCCAAATGAATATCACTGCCATGCATGAATTACTTTTTTTGTAAATGGTATACTAAATGCAGGATATGTGTGAAATTGTCCTTAGATTTGTGCACAATGATATCTGTGTTGTCTTATGTGTAATTTTATTTTATTTTTCCTTTTTAATGGGATTTCATTAGTGCTTAATGTGCCTGTGCAGAGTAATTGCTGGTTAGTATAGCTTTTTTAGGCGAGTGGTATCGTTCGAGTACACAGGTCTTTGTGATAAAGCCACACTTTGTTTATTACTCATTTTACACAGTGTCAGTTGTTGTTGGTGCATTTGTCAAGTTACTTTTATTAGGAAGGATGATGGCAGCCATAGGATGACCATTCACAAGGTTGTTGGTATGCTTTTTGAGTCATCTTCGGAGCATGATTATGAGACTGACCCTGCATCTGAGGAAGTACAACATTCTGGCAGTGGATTTTCTGTCCGGGAGGAATCATCTGATGAGAAAGCCACTCTCAGTGCGTATGAAGTGCCTGTTTTAGAGGAAGACACTGATGTGCCAATAATGCAGCAGCTTGGGACTAAAAGGCTTCCCACTGGAAGACCTGCACCCTGGGTTGCCCCAAACATTGATCAGCCGCCCCCGTTGCCTGCCTTTACTGGTCCACCAGGGTGTAAAGTAAATAAGGAAAACTTTTTGCCTATCAATTTCTTTCAGTTGTTTATGGGCGATGTATTTCTGGAAGAGACTGTTGAGCAGACTAATTTGTATGCAGAACAATATTTGAGGGACAATAGTGCCAGACTTAGGTCACACTCTAGAACTACCCGGGGGATTCCCACAAATCTGGAGGAGTTGAAGTTCTTGGGTTTAACTTTTTAGATGGGGCTGATAAAGAAGCTGTCACTGTCTTCATATTGGTCTACTAGTCCCTTGATGGCAACGGCTATACTTCCTGTAACCATGAGTCGTAATTGGTATGTGCTTCTACTTCGGATGCTGCATTTTGTTGATAATGCTCTAGCAGTGCCACAAGATCACCCTGACTCTGCCCGTCTTTTTTAGGTTCGGCCTGCCCTTGATCACTTTGTAGATCATTTTTCAGAGATTTATGTTCCCGGGAAAGAAATAGCTGTGGAAGAGTCTTTGGTCCTGTTCAAGGGTTGTTTGTTTAGGTAATACATTCCTAGCAAGAGGGCACGTTATGGAATCAAGATGTGTATGCTGTCAGAGTAGTACACAATATATTTATAATTTCTGGGTCTACGCTGGTAGGGATTCCAGTATTAACGCCCACGGTTTTCCATCCACTTTTTAAGTTAGTGAGAAAATAGAGTAGAAACTTGGTAGATGACAGTTTAACAAAGGCCACCATTTTTTTCTAGATAACTTCTAAACTGGAGTGCAATTGTTCAGGGAACTGTTCAAAGTAAACACTGTTGCTTGTGGCACAATCCGCTCTAACCACAAAGGCTATCCAAGGGAGCTAGTATGTAAAAAAAAAAAAAAAAAAACATTGAAAGGGGACAGTGCAGTGCCTTGCATAATGATGAGCTGCTAGCTGTGAAATTTGAAGACAGGAGGGATGTCTACATGCCGACTACCACCTATCATGAGCGTACTTCCCCTGTGACTGTTTGGGGTCGGGTTGCTTAAGTACGTAAACCTGCGTGCATTTTTTACTACAATAAGCACACAAGTGGAGTAGATAGAGTAGATCAAAGGTTGGAACCTTACACTACTGTTCGTAAGGCTTACGTTTGGTATAAAAAGTTGGCTATACATCACTTCCATTTAGCAACTTTTAATGCTTTGATTGTGTTCAAGGATTGTTCCCTTGAGCCAAAGATGACAGTTGTTAATTTTAAGGAGTCTGTGATACAGAGCCTTGTCGTAGTGGAACAGGCAAGAGTTCCTAGAGAAGCAGTGGTTGAGGATGTGGCTAGATTGAAAGATCGACACTTTACGGATTACATTCCTCCCATGCCCTAAAAAAAAAAGGCTTTCCTGTTAAGAAATGTAGAGTCTGTACTCGAAAAGGTATCCAGAGGGAGACTCGTATGTACTGCCCCGATTGTCTTTCTAAGCCTGGGCTGTGTGTGGCCGGCTGTTTCAGAAGTTACCACAGCCAAAAGAATTATTGGGAACTACTGTGAGCATAAAAGTAAACACCCTGTTCTGTACTGTTTTATATTTTTTTTTTCATTTTGAGGGTTGGCATTGCTCTCATGTATTTAGTTAGAGCTTTTATGTTTGTAGTTTTGTACTTTCTTATACCTAGTTAGTGTTTTCTTTTTGTTAAAAAAAAAAAAAAGTGATGTTGGTGTGCGTGGAGTGGCGCTTGACTGGCGGTGTGCGAGAGTCGGAGGTTGGCCGGCGAGTGGAGTGTGAATAGTGACTTGCTTTTGGTCACTACAACACTGATAACCAAACCCCGGTCCACAGACTCAGTCAGCTGATGTGGGTGCTGTGTCAAGCATGTTGGGCATATGAAAGTGATGGGCTCTTGAAAGGCGCGGTCTTTTGACGTGAGTGTTGTAATTTGCTGGGCCCATGACTGGTGGCGTGAATGGTCTTATGCATGTCAAGTATGAAAGGTGTCTGAATGGACTGTAAAGCGGTTGGTGCCTTGTCATGGATTTACAGCTCATGAGCTGTGAGTCCCTGGTTCAGTTTTTTGGCCTTTCATTTTCGTGAAATCTCTTGTTCATAAAATTTTATCTATTGAACCATCACTCATCCTTGTGCCAAATCCAACCAGTATGTATGGTAAAATAAAAATATAAAAAACGAAGAAAGAAAACGCTACCCTGACATTTAGGCGTCGAAGCACACCCGTGACATGCTACGTGTCTCTGGTGGGACCCCAAAGATGAAGCATGTCACCAACTAGGATGGTGGGCGAGGGGTCTTTTTAACAAACCCTAAGGGTGTTTCTTTTCACAATTTGAGTGTTTTGAACAGAAGTAAGAGTCTTGGTAGCATGCTCGCTTCTTCTCTAGGGGAAATGTACCAACTCTAGATCAGTTTGAAAACTAGACACCCAGAGGAGTACATTCCAACAAGTTTTTTTTACTCACAACGCCCTGTAAACTTCAAAATGTGACTAAAAATCACACATATTCTTGCATTTCTGTGCCATATTCTTGTATAAGCAAAAATGAACTAGAAACTTCCTACCACCAAACTTCCCCCACCCTGGTCTGCTGATAAAAATGCTCCTCACGTGGGTGGATGGGCCAAGAGCCCTCGACAGGGAAGGGGGCCAAACACAACGTGGACACATCAAAAGTATCTATTACAAAACTACCGGTTTTTGCAAGAGGGGAACCAGATTCCAGAACTTTGCAGTGCCGAAATTGAAGGAAAATGTGTTTTTTAAACAAATTTTGACGTTTGTAAAGGATTCTGCATGCCAGAACCTGATGTGAGCCCCACAAATGACCCAGTTGTGGATTCCCCTAATTGTCTAGTTTTGAAAAATGTGGGTTTGGTAGGTTTCCCTAAGTGCGGGCTGAGCTACAGGCCAAAATATACAGCTAGGAACTTTGCAAAATACACATCCGTTTTCATTAGGAACATGTGATGTGTCTACACTAGGCCTGCCCATACAAGTGAGGTACCATTTTTATCAGGTGAGTTGGGGAAATGCTGAATGGAAGGAAGTTTGTGACTTCCCTCTGATTCCAGAACTTCGCAGCACTGAAATATGAGGTAAAAGTCTGCTTTAGATACATTTTGAGGTTTGCAAAGGATTCTGGATAGTAGAACCTGGTAAGAGCCCCACAAGTCACCCAATGCTGGATTTCCCCAAGTGTCTAGTTTTCCAATATGTACAGGTTTGGTAGGTTTCCCTAAGTGCCAACTGAGCTACAGCCCAAAATCCACACCTAGGCACTTCCCAAAAAACATGTCAGTTTTCAATGAAAAAATGAAAGGTATCCATGCTGTGTTTAGGGGCGATTCCTGTCGCGGGCACTAGGCCTACGCACACAAGTGATGTACCATTTTTATTGTGAGTCTTGTGGGAACACAGATTAGAAAAAGAAGTGTTATTCGTAATTGTTTTTCTCTACATTTTTGCCCTGCAAATGTAAGACGGTGTGTAAGAAAGAGGTCATTTTGAGAAATGCCTTGTAATTCACGTGATAGTACGGGGACCACCGAATTCAGAGATGTGCAAATAACTACGGCTTCTAAACTCCTTATCTTGTGCCCATATCAGATATATATAGGTTTCCTTGATACCTATTTTTTAACTCTCTAGATTTTACCAAATTAATTGCTCTATACCCGATATACAATGAAAAACCATTGCAAGGTGCAGCTCATCTATTGGCTCTGAGTACATTGGCTTCTTGATGAACCTAAAAGCCCTATATATCCCCACAACCAGAAGGGTCCAGTAGACTTAACCGTATATAGCTTTAAAAAATCTGCCACAGCAGGAAAAAGTTACAGATAAAAATGTAGACAAAAATGGCTGTTTTTTTTTTTGTTTTTTTACTCAATTTCAACTGTTACTTTCTGTAGGAAACCCTTCAAGGTTCTACACTAATGACCCCTCAGAATTTAAATGTGTCTACTTTTCAGAAACGTTTATATATCCGGGATCCACCATTGGTTTCACACCCATTTCTGTCAGTAACCAGAAGGAGGCTGAAAACACAAAAATAGTAAAAATGGGGTATGTCCAAGTAAAATGCCAAAACTGTGTTGAAAAATGTGGTTTTCTGATTTAAGTCTGCATGTTACTGAAAGCTGTTAAGATGGTGATTAGCACTGCAAACCCTTTGTTGTTGCATTTGCAGGTAAAAAATGTGCTTTTTTTCCCTCCCAAAGACACTACATTTTAGCTGTATTCTGGCTAATGTCTTGGTCTCCTGCAGAGAAGCCCACAAACTCGGGGTACCTTTAGAATCCCCAGGATGTTGGGGAAATAAGAACACAAATTTGGCATAGATAGCTTATGTGGAAAAAAGTAATGAGGGCCTAAGCGTGAACTACCCCAAATAGCCAATAAAATGCTTTGGCACAGGAGGGGGAAAAGGCCTGCCAGTGAAGGGGTTAAAGAGCAACAAACAACATCCCATGATTATAGGTAAATAAACCACTACATTATATACATTCCGATTGAGTTGAGGTTACCAAGGGAGAAATTAAAGCGACTGAGAAAGGAGCTGAAAGGTTTTCTGAAAAAGAAGGAGTTGTCATTGAGAATGCTGGCGAGAACTCTAAGACTTCTCTCACTAACAATTCAGGCTATTTGTCCAGGCCCGCTATATTATTAGGTGTAACAGAGACTGAAGGTGAGGTAATTAGGAAGAACTGGCTATATTCACATAAGATAAGATCAAGAGTCGAGGGAGGAACTGCTGTGGTGGTTGAGAAATACAAATGCATGCAAAAGAAGGCCAATTTTTGAGGAAGAACTGGAGGGTGTAATAGAATCAGGCGGGAGTTTAGAAGGATGGGGAGCGAGATGCAGGAGATTATCTGCGGTCAGACGACAGACAGATCAAGGCAACAACTTCCAGATCAACTGTTTTGATTTCTTAGCAGGTTTGTTTGCACCCAGTGGTGAGGTATGTGTACTAAACGTGGGGCCCACTGTCAAAAGTTCTGGCAGCTCTAGCAAAGGTTTTTTTGGACTTACTGCTTCTGCAAGGGGATATATGTTGTGTAGGAACATATACCCGGGTTAACAATGGTGTGGAGGATTCGTTTTCCAGGAATTTTAGGCTAGACGGAGAGGTATTTCTAAATTTGAAAGATATATGTGGACAATTAAAAGTAAATCTGTTTGTGAACAGGGTGAATTGTCAGTTAAAGAAGTTCTTCAGTTGGAAACTAGATACTGAAGCATCTGGAGTGGACGCATTCTTATAGAACTGGAGGAGGTTAGTGCTATATGCTTTTCTTCCCTTTGTAATGTTACCAAGATTGTTGATTTAGGTTAGCAGATGAAAAGATGTAGCAATTGTGGCAACCCCGATTTCGAGATCTCCGGTTTGGTTCCCACTTACGATGGAACTGTCAGCTGATTGTCTTCCGAGATTCAAGAATCAGACTGTAAGGCCCCAGGGAGAGTTCCACAGTTTAGTGGGAGTAGGACAGATGGCACTGACAGCATGGAGGATTTCAGGAGACAGTGGAAAGTACTAGGTCTTTCAGACAAATCTAAATCCTGGGCACTGGGAACGAGAAATGTATAGACTGCCATGGAATGAATGGGCTTGTTATTGTTTGCGACTGAGTTTTGAGCATGTTTCAACAGATTTAGTAAACATAGTAAATCATCTGACTGTATTATTTGGGGTTAGTTTGTCCTATAGAAAAATGAATGTCTATAGATCATCTATTGCAGCTGGGAATGCTCTACTAAATGGTGTTTATGTAGGTCAGAGTTTGGTGGTAAAAAGACTTATGCGTAGTATGAGGGTTTCAAAACCACCAGCCTCTGTGTACTCTTCTTTGTGGGATGTTTCCGTGGTGTTCAGAATGATGGATAATTTGGGTGATAGTAGTTTGAGTTTGAAACAAATTTAATGGATGCTAACTATGTTGTTTTGTTTGGTGTCTTCCAGGAGAACACCTGATGTGAGAGCACTGGATGTCTCAAGCATGGCTTTTCGGCCAGAGGGTGTGTGTGCTTATGGTAAGAGAAGAACAAAGACTTAGTCAGGAACAATATTTTATCACCACTATTTTAATAATAATGAATGACTGTGTTGTTGTAAGGTGTCTGAAAGAACATGAGAGAAGAACTGTTGCTTTGAGAGGGAATGACAGCTCACAGTTGCCTATTTCTTATAAGTCGCTGCACTGTCCAGTTTACTCTGCCACTTTGGCGAGATAGGTGAATGAAGTGATGTGTGGATGTCAGTGTGTCTGGGGCACATTCGGTGAGGGGTTTCTCTGCATCAAAGACTTATTTGATGGGTGGAGGTTTGAAGGAAATTTTGAAAGCTGCAGATTGGTCCCACAAGACAATGTTCAGAGGGCATTATTTCAACTGTGGGGGATTGTTACGTAGAATGTTAGAGTAGGGATCTGAACATGCCTTGGCATACTAGATTTTCAACAGCCTGGTGGGCAGATATTCTGTTTTTTGTTAAAGATACAGAGGTTAAGATTATCCTACCACTATTTTAAGGTAAACCACCCATTATGTTTTGTATATTTTTCTCTGCATATTGAAGACAAAATGATGAGGAGTGGCCTTTGGATGATGAGATATACTGTTAATTATAGGTATTTAGATCTTGTTCATAGTATTTCAAGAAGAATGAGGACTGAGTGTTCTGTGATTTTATAATATTCATAAAGCTGTTTATAGTTCTGTATTGTATTGGTGCTGCTGCGAGTAGGAGCAATAAAAGGATAATGCACAAACGTAACCTCTGTGTTTTTAATAAAATGTGAATTTTCTGCCCACCAGGCCGTGGAAAATCTACATTTTCCTCCTCTGACCTGCGGCATTAGCAGTAGATGTACTGTTAGTAGGATGGGCAGGGTAGGCACAAGCATTTCATACTCATTAACACTGCCAAGAAGAAAGGTGAGGAGCATCACACAAGAAGTAGTTTATGAAGAGAAGGAACAACACCTTAACGGTTCATGCTATTCTATAAAAACTGTTTTTTTCCAACTGTAGATCTACAGCAAATTTATTACATCCCGTCAAATGCCATACACACTTCATGAACCAATAAAGAAAAATTAATTCATTTCTATGACCCTGTAGAGTATGATTTTAATTAATCATGCACATACTTTATGTGCTATAGCTGTCTTGATAGGTCCTATGTCAGCTTTGAAATATTCTACAAGCAAAACTCTGCCAGACAGAAGTGTCTGTGCCACCGAAAGAGGGAGATAAACTTCCCTTTTAGATGAGGTGCACATCTTATTATTTCATATACATTCAAACCCCCAGTGCTAACAGGCTAGCAGAACCAAAGGGATGACCTAAAAGCACAATCTATTGGCAAATGTGTCATCAGAACGTACTAAACACAAGTGATAAACATACCGAGGTGCTGCCTCCAAACATTTTTTGAAGTTTTCAGTTGCTTTCTGCAAGAATGCTAGAAATTAGGTTTTGAAAATGAGAATGGTACATGCTAGTTTGCATTGGCAATGTGAAAACCCTTGATAAAGACTTGGGAAGTCTATGTCGTCTACTAAAGACCACTGAGTATTATTCTCACAATTATCTGAGCATTTCAGTTTTGGGAGTAGAAAAACGCATACTAAAATAGTTTTAGACTAAAATAGGATTTCATTTACAGTAAAATGTCAATTGCTGAATGGAGAATGTGACTAAATCCAACTTCTTTTAAGATGCACTGATAATACTAACAGACCCTAATTCATGTGGTATTTATTGTATGCAGAAAATAATTGTACCATGGGTTCATTAAATATCACCAATTCAGAGATCTTACCAGAAATTACATGCAGAATAGCGTGTGTTTACTGCACCAGATTCTAAACGTACAGGAATTCAGAGCATGCTTTCACTAAGTACATTTTGGCAGTTGTGACCTATCAAATTTTCCTGGTAAAATTGTGGGCGGTAGTAAATCTCGGTGTTATCATTCCTGCCAAAACCAAACGGGAGGGGCTGTGCTGTGTGAGGGACTGGGGCTGGAGAAGTCTCTGTGTCAAAGTTGTATTTTCACTATGAGGAACGTTTTATACCCAAAAACGTTCTGTAATGCTAGGGATGCCTTCACGGCATGCTGGAGTTAGACTATCTCAATAATGCATGAGGCACAGAAGAAAGTAGCTTTGATTGGATAAGTTTGAAAATAGCAGTACAACAGGTCTTCTAAGAAACGTTCTCGGAGGTGGTCCCAGTCTAGACAAAGTTACCATATTAAAAATGTAGCTAGGATCCCTCTTATTTTAGCTTAACCCAAGACCCTGTATTTAGAGTCAAATTCAGCCTTGAACAATATTAATTTGAGGTATATAATCCCCAGGACTCTGCCTGAAGTGCTAGCTGTTAGGGCTGAATGAGTGCTATTTCTGTACCTAAATACTTACTAGAGATGCCCTGTTATCTTACTTGTTTGATACTTGTGACAGAGGGGTCAATCTTCTAAGAAAATCTGAGCTATTCAAAAGCACAGGGTTTCCCCAACACTATGGGATGTTACAGTTAAGACAAGACAAATTAACAACAGATTCAAATACGTTGTTGCACCTAAAGGACTGTGGTGTGCACAGAAATTCTTTCTAGATGATGATTTATCAAGCACTGTACAAAATTCAGGTAATAACCTAGTCAACTGATAAAGCACCTAGTTAAGGGCAATAGAGGAGACACGTTCTGTTAGGTCCATCATTAACTGAAATACGATATACAACAATATAGGGTCCAACACATGCACTCTACATTCATATAATTACGCACAGAACGCAGGTCAATTTAACCAAAGGAGATCAAAATAAGAGAACACCCTCTTGCATCATCAGCTGTCACCATTTTGAGCTATGATTTATCATCTCTGTACAATGGTAGGTAAGATCAAATTGTGTGCTAAAAATACACAGGAAAGATTCTGAGTTGCTTCTCAAAATTTAGCCAGATGTTCACTTCGGTGACAAAGACAATTATCACATTTCTAGAGAAAAACAGTCTATAAAAAAAAGATGACATGGAACTATTTCATAGTTGACATTCTAGCACATCAGACTGGTTCTTGTCTTGATAGCTGTTAATAAAATGCTAGATATTTCATGTGTTCATATTTCTAATACTCACCTATGCTGTTCACTTATTTTTACCATAACAGTTGTATTTCTTAGGTAGAATAGAATTAAATTAAGATGTGAAAAATAGTTAACTGGGGTTGTGCGACTTCTCAGTACAACGTGGGGAACCAACCCAAATAAATTATCCTGCAAAGTCACTGTGAGGTCTCAGAAATCTTTAATTTTTTTGGGGCTTGTTTCATTTGTAAATAAATGAGTAATGGACTAACTACCCAAGTTATGAATTAAGAGTCGCGTGAAGCGTTAGGGATAACAACGGCATATTGAAAGTAAAGGTTATTTGAGCAACTGATTTGCTGGCTGGACTCTATAAAATATGCTACCATTCACCAATGTTAGGGCATTGCCTGCTTGCACGTGGTTTGGTTAGTCAATTGTAAAGACAGAAAGTGTGGTGGTGATAGCTAATGAGCATGTGGTTCTGTTGGAAAAATATCCAACTGCTCTTAAGAAGAAAAAAAAAGTAAAAAAAAAAAAAGTAGGCTTAGGCATGGCATGGGGCAACTTCAGATGTAAGTAGCCCATCCTATAATCTATTCTTCCATTTCATTGGGTAAATTGAGTTTTGAGTGATACCGTTATCACAAAAGTAGATGCCTCTGAACGCAAATATAAAATAGAACTGGCGACTGACTTCATCGCCACCCCACTCCTCTGCTTGTGTTAAAGGATGACTCAAGAATGCCACACTAGTCATGCAAACGTCATACACAAAGTGCAAACGTAAAGAAGTTTCACACATTCGCTTTCTAAGGAATGAGAACTATTACTGCAAACCTGATGCCAAATACAGACCTCCTTAATGGTAATTTACTAATAAAACCAGGACAGAAGTGGGGAATCCTGTCCAATGAATAAAACACATTGCAATAAAAAAAACACATTAAATGGGACCTAGTACAGAACAGCACACTCCCGACAGTCCGTACGACTCTCCAGACGTCTTCGCACACCATTTTTCTTCACACCTAAATTTATGAAGTCTTGTTTCCCTCCTCCATTACCTGCCCTCTATAACGGAAAGGCCAGCTATGTGCTGCAACACTACGTTAACTGATTCACGGTCAGCAGTCCCTCCGCACGCATCGGGCACTTCCCGGCCTTAGCGTAACTCCCTCGCCCGCGCGGAGCGCGGTTCGTGTAAATTAACGTTCGCGGTCCGCACCAGAAAATCTCTGCACGCTACCTTCCTGCTGCATAACCACTCACCTCCTGAAGCCAAGGCGAGCCCTCTGTTAATAGTCATACACCGCACTTATCACCCGGGCCCCTTCCACGGATCACTTGGAACGCTGGACCCGCAGGCGAATGAGCCCAACGTCCACGGTCGGCACGCACTGCGGAAGCGCGCGCGCTGCCTCGCCCGGCGGAGGAACGATGGGCCCTTCATAGAAACAAAAAGAAGACCATCCGGATAGGTAGCTTCTGTTTCATAGGACGGAGCGTTTATAATTTAAACGACGAAAACAATTTCAACATTTTTTAAAAGATCTCTGCAGTTAGCTCCAATTCCGAAAAGAAAGACTTGGCTAAGCTGCAGTTAAAACAAGCATTGCCAAAGCCAGTATCTCTGGCTTTTTAGGTCTGGCAACAGTGACTTTTTTTTTTTGTTTAAATAAAAAATGTTTACACATTAAACCGACCTATTGGGGTTTTCAGCCAGCGATCTTTATCCATGGGTCTCTTCAGCTGTCATTCACATTTAGTTTTCTCCAAAACCAGCATTTAGCACTGAACAAGGGTTATACCACTTCATCCATTAATGTTTTTCTGTTTGTTTTCCTAAGTGGGAGACAGCATCCTGATAAGTGGATACACTCAGGCGGGAGACTCACGAATTTTGAACCCAAAGCGGCTTTAATTTAGCGGTCTATACCACATGAAATTTCTTCCTTTTCAATAGAATTCAATGAAGAAAATAAAATCCCACATTTGTTCATACTCTCCCAATTGCTTGTTCTTAAATGTTGACGTGTGCAAGCACAATGTTTTCACTCACATAGAAAGTAGCCCCCAACCCTCGACTGCCAAGATCAGTAGGCTAATGTGTCTTTTAAGGCAAAATGTTCACTTATATTGATGTTTTTCTTTTTAAACGTATTTTATAAGTACCAAAGGCCTGTAGCTCTCAAGACACTGCTAAAAACAATTCACTCCAGACGGATCGGACTGATCTCCATAAGTGTTTTTGCACACCATCCTTCTTCACTCACATACCTATATTTATTAAAGCCAAGTTTCCCTCCTCCATAACCTGCCTGTAGTATCCTGCTAGACACATTCTAATGTTTCAGCCTGCCACTTTGGTGAACTGGACTAGTTTGTCCATTTTCAATTAAGTTTGGGAGGGATGTAGTGTCCTGCTAGATACATTCTAGTGTTTCCAGCAGCCACTCTGGTGAAGGCTGATTTCCACACTCACCCTCACACCCATCCATCACAGACATCACCAGTCAGTTGACCCAGCCAATAAAAGAGGCTGGGCGTAAGTGCCCTGGGCCAGTTACTACCACAGCATACCATGTGTCTGTGTCGTCCTTTGTGCTATATGAGGGCCTAGGGCCCAAGGCATAACAATGGGCAATAAAAGGGGCACGGCACATGTGCCCTGGGCCAGTTACTATCACTGCATACCATGTATCTATATTGTTCTTTGTACTGTATGAGGGCCGTGGGCCCAAGACACAACACTGCCCTCTATAAGGGCAAGAACAGCTTTGTGCTGTCCCACTACTAGCGAGCTCTCACTTCTATATCCTGTGCTCACACACTGCTTGCTTTATTTATTCGAGACAATGATGAGCTTGCCACGCTCCTGCTGCTTCAAACAAGAGGAGCTGCTCTTGCTATTCATGCACACCATATAGGACCATCACAAACCCCTGCTGTTTCCCCCTTTATCTACTGGATTACTCTTCTAATTCATAAGTGCCCGACTGAGTTGTCACACTGTCTACACAAACCACCTCCTTCTTCTTTAACCCGCCCTTACCACAGTGTACACAAAGGTTTGTGGAAGCAGAGCCAATGATCTTTCCGGTCTTAAGAACATTCGGCCTTAATGCGGTCCTGCACTGCTCTGGCTTTCTTTGACCTGGAATTCCCCGAAAGAATTCTGAGTGAATAAACAGTGGAGAACATATTATAATGAAATCATGGATAATGCCTAGTGCTATGTTTTTTAATACACAATAGCTTTGCTGGTCTGCCATGTAAGTCTAGAGAGATGCTCTAGGTTATTTGGCCAACATGTGTCTCTGCAGATGTGAGTGCCATTTTCTCAGCTGGCCATAAGTCTTCCATGGCACTGTGTTTGTTTCAATGACTTGCCCCTCTACTTGCAATCCTCTTCTGTGCTCTAGCAATATATTACAAAGAAAATACAACAAGAGCAGTACATTGCTCGTGTGAGGAATACATTCAAAGCATTTAGGTCTTTGATTTGATGGCATTATCTCCATCCAAGAATGATTGGACACTTAACTGTATTGTATGTCCAGGTCTTCCACTGTCCAATGTAAAGGTGACTGTTTCCACTAACCAAGGTGTCACCACTCTCTGAAATATATGGTAGGCAAATGCCCTTGAGAAGCTACCACCTTCTTAGAAGAACAAAACAAAGGTGTAAAAAACCTACTTGTTGATGAAGTCCTCACCAGGTTGGAGAAAACAAGGAGTCAGTAATCCAGAAGAGGAAGTCCTAAGAGCAAAGAGTAAGGATCAGCAATTGGAGGTAGCAAAGAAAAAAGCAAAGGAACACAGCTTTGTTGCAACACACCCTTCAACCAAACTGAGACCTCAAAACAATAAAAGAACAGGGAAAGGAAAGGACATCAAACACACATAATGGACTGGGAAAGTTAGTAAGAAACAAACCGAGGAACTGCCACGATGGAAAAGAAAAGAGATCAAAAACATGAAGTAGGCTAGCTGCGGAGTTGCCTTAAAAGGCAACTGCAAACACTCAGGTAGGTTATTGCCATTTTAGCTATGAGGAGAGAAGGAGCAGCAGCCAAGAATCCAGGCAAACCAGGGGAAACAAGCCCAGATGAAAGACTCTTCATGCCTACAGCTGTGAGCTTTGTATGGCATATTCTAAGCTCTGTCAACCACACAACGGCAGCAAATTACTATGGTTCTCTACACCCAGGTGGCCAAGAACTTGTGGATGAAACAGCATCCTCTAATTATCATTTGAAACTACTTCAGAAGACACAACTCTAAGAGAGGACCAATGCAAATAAATATTGGCAATGCCACGATTTGTAAAAGAGTCCACATGGCATTGCCGATACTTGTTTCTAGTTACTGTTGCTATTAGGGGGGTTTATGTGATCATGCAGCTGGTTGTTCACAATTCAAGGATAATAAGCCTGGCACTTCTAATATTCTAAAAAATGAGGGTTTGGTGATGGAGACCCTGTGAATAAGAGGTGCTTCTATTACCCAGTTTAATGAAAGCCAATTCATTGACTTTGGTGGTGTTAAAGAAGGAGTTGGCCTTAATTAAAAAAAAAATGTGTTTAGTAAGGTTTTTATCCATACGCATACATCATGTAATCAAAACTGTTCTTGCAAATCCTTTTAACATTATGTTCTACCCAGCCACTGGCTGGCGGTTACCACAGCATTACAACACATTCAGAAGAAAAGAAAGAAAAATCAAACATATTCTCACCAACATCTTTCACCCTCCTCCCACATAACCACCCCTTCCATGCCAGGAATCTTTACTGCTGAAGGCATTTCACCACCTAATTTCCCCCTAAATTCTTAAACTTTAGTAGATTGCTAGTCTAGATTGTAGGCTGACATGTGCGTTTTTATCCTATCAGATTTTTCCTGCCCATCCTCAACATTAGGAGTGTGCTGGAAAGCTGGCACAGTTTACCCACCCAGTACCGATCCCATCAATTCCTGTATCATCAGTCCCCATGCAAGTAGCACCTCAGGCAATTTCGCATCTTTTTTCGTTCGCCTCATATGTTCCTCTTCCAAACTTGCCCATTCCTGCAAGTCTTTCACCCAGCTCTCCTTAGTTGGGGCTCAATCACTCATCCAAAGTACTGCAATTCTCCGCTTGGCCACCATGAGGCTCAAGACTGCAAATCACCTGCAAAGCTGTCACTTCTGGTCACAAGGAAACAATCCTAGGAGACAGCCACTGACAGTCATGAGTTGGCCTTACTTGAATGAAAACTCGAGATCTGCAGCTCAGGCCAATTTTTAATAAGCACTAGTGTTGTAGCTCTTTTTTCAAATTCAGGCCCCCGTAAAGAGCTAAGTGATGAATCAAGATCCACAACCAAGGCTAGTCTTTAAATCAGTACATTTAAATAATGTGAAGCACATTAGGCTCCACGGGAAGACGAAGAGTTGTTAAGTCTTCAAAAGATAAAGGTTTATTATAATTAAAACGTTTATAAGTTCAAGTTCATCGAATTAGTATCAGTAATCAAAAATCAATGAAAGTCTTGTGAGCAAGAAGGCACATGAGGATAAAGTTGCTTCAAAGCAATAGTTAAGTAAACCAGTTCTGCCATAAAAGAGCATCCTCCTCTGCTCTCAGTTGTCTCAAAGTGGACTAAAGCATGTCAGCAATATGTCTGAACTATATCCTACTCTTATCTAGTTTACTTCACACAGTTCTAGCAATCACTACACCTATGCATGGTTTCTATAAAACGTTCCAATCAGGGTATGGCACACAGAGGCAATTTAAGCTCATTGTTTTATTAGGATCATTCACAATGATGCTTCTGTAAACGTCCTTCAAACCCACAGTTAACAACAACATAAAAAGACACATTGGGCAGCCTGTACTCTGCAGGCACCCTTGTTAACATTGAATTGAAACATTCTACAATGATCAAGTAAAAGAAAAAATTAACGTGAGAATGAAAAAAAAAAATGACACATCACATTTGTATACGTGAATTCACCTTTTCCTGGAAATAAACAATACATACATGGTATGAAACAAGATGGCAATACCTTAAGTATGGTCAATCTAAACATGAATAATAGTCAGTTAACAGCATTTGCATGTACATGTTAACTTCGATATAATGTAAAGCATTTCATATGAAAATTAACCAAATCATTGGCAATGCCAACAGGTTTGGACTTGGTTGCAGAGATATTTACTTCACAAATGCTTGGTTATTTTCCTTTGCCATAAAAAATAATCAAAAGCATTCCAAGATGGCTGCCCGTGTGTTCACTCACATTAAGATGCATATGGATGCCCCGACATCCATCTTGAAATCCTTTTTATGCTTTATCATTTTATGACAAGACCGGAGGCTCCTGTTATGCGTTTCTTTTCTTGCTTTAATTAAACAGCAGCAAGTGAAGAAAACTACAAATCCCAGAAGCGAAGAGAAACGAGCCAATGGGAAACAAGTTGTAGTTCATTTACAACAACCAATAAACATCAATGTATGCTATTATGACCTAACTTGACTGCGAACAGCCCTCTTTTCTTGCTGCTCGCAGCCAAGTTAAGTACTTTCATTTCATTCTACCGTTATTATCATATGTTTTTGTAATGTACAATGTGTTTTTTTCCATAAAACATTTTGCGCTTACACGCGCTGCTTATTTGCATGTATTGTACCGTCTTTGTATACTAGACGGCAAGTTGCCACATATGTATTTCCCCGTTTATATTTTTCCCAGTGAGCTTCACCTCGCGTGCGCTCTCTCTTTGAAACGGCTTTAACCGTTCCTCAGGCGCTCTTCAGGAACAAAGGATTTTTCCAAATTGCTACACTTACCGGAGACACCTTGTATCCTCAACAAAGCATTTTCTTCATTATTCCTGGCAGTAGGACGATTCTGTACACGCCCAGGGGCGGGGTTGTCTGTTTTCCCTTAAAAATTAACCCTGTAACTCCTAGTTTTTCTGTTAACTGTTGTTGCACCTGATTACATCAGACAATATGGAGTCTGGCAGTTCTACTTCGCTTCAGGTTGACCCTGAGGAAGTTTCTGCTATAAAACAGGACATTAATGTGTTCATTCAAAACTCTGGCAGTGAACAGCTCCATCAATAAACTGTCAAAGAATCTGGAATCTTCAGTTTTAAAAAAGCTTAATAAGACCATATCAGCCCAGTGTGCAGGGGAATGCAGACAGCGCCTTTCACCCATTTCCCAATTAAAAAATACTCAAAAATTGGTGCTAAAGATTTGTGAGGTTCCCTCACCCATGGCAGAGGACGCAGTTCCTCAAAAGGCTCCAACTAAGGAGAATAAAAATCCAGATAATTCAAATCCTTCACAAAAACGTAAATCTAAAACCAAACACATTATGTCTCCTTTGATAATTTCTTCCATACCAGACACTGACGATGATATGCCTGACGCAGATTCAGATGCTGACCCCTCTGACCACGATGATTTTTGTTCTTCTCCTATTTCAAGGAAATCTAAATTTCCCCCCTCTGAGTCTTTCACCCCCAAACCGCTTCTAGATTGCGAGGGTTTACCGATGTTTGATCCCTCCTTCATTTTACATCCCAATTCAACTGAATGGTTTCCAGCCACTCACGTGGGTGATTATGTGTCTGCCAAGCTATTCTGTCTGTTGGATAAACAAACACGAGCCAAGCTCAGATTGGAGTGTCCACGCCCTTCTCTTGCACACAAATCTTCCATTACGCCTTCTATCGACCAACCTATTTTAACATTCTTCACGAAATTCGGCAAAGATTCTCGGAAAGGAATTGATAAAGCCTGGTCCTCCTGCCGGGATAAATTGTTAGATGTCATTGGCCTACTCACCCTTATTTTTGATATTGCTGAGTCCGCCAGAATCGATGGCTCTTTCAATGATCCCGAAGAACTTTCCTTATGGGTCCAGAGGACTGTCTGCCTTCTCGGGAATGCTAATGCTGCTCTTTCACAGGAAAGGCACAAAGGTCTTTTGCTCAAATTAGACCCAAAACTTGTCAGTCTGCCTACAATTCAACCTCAAGTTAAAACAGAGGGTTTACTCTTTGGTGACACCTTTATGAAAGAGCTGGGCAAATATGTAGCCACTTTTACCTCTCTGGACAACACTCAACAGTCCTTAAAGAGAATGTTCAACCAGCGGGTTTTTGCCAGGGCCCGCAGAGGCAGGAGCCGCTTTGCCGGCCGCGCATACTACAATCAAGGCTCCCATGGCACCTACAACACAGCATACCAGCAATTCAGGCCGCAGTTTTATCCACACAGGGCCAGAGGCTTTCGCTTCAGAGGAAACAGGAATTCCAGGAATACCAATCAAACAAACATCCTTTTGTCATGTCCCCGTCTGCGGTCGTCCTTGTCATTTTTTCCCGTATTGGTTATCAATCACCTCAGATCCTTGGTTTCTAAACACAATTCAAGGTTATATGATAGAATTCTACTCAACCCCAGGTCAAGTTCTTATTCCCCCTCCTCCACGTTCCTCTACAGATATGTCCGCTCTTATTTCTTCGGAAGTTCAGTCCCTTCTGCAAAAACAAGTCATCTAGATCCTTCCGGTTTCACTAGCTCCAATTTCTTGGTTCAAAAGAAGAACAAGAAAATGCCACCGGTTATCAACCTCAAGTTCTTCAACCAGTTCGTTGTCTACCGCCACTTCAAGATGGAAACTATCCTCCATCTCAGGGACTCTCTTCTTCAGAACGACTGGATAGTTCGGTTGGATTTACAGGACGCTTATCTGGTCGTCCCAATCCACCCAGAACACAGGAAGTTCCTCCAATTCCAGGGGCTCGACCAATTCTTTCACTTTACATCTCTACCTTTCGGTCTCTCATCAGCTCCATGGTGTTTCACCAAGCTCATGAAACCAGTGGTAGCGCGCCTCAGGGCTCACAGCGTAAGACGTCTAATTTATCTGGACGATATTCTCCTGATGAGCCAATCCCCGCAATTACTTATAACTCACCTAAATTTAACCTGTTCTCTTCTATCAGACTTGGGTTTCATCATCAACAAAGAAAAATCTCTTCTTCTCGCTACCCAAATTATAGAATTCTTAGGTTTCCAAATCAATTCGCTTTCGGCCACTCTGCTACTTCCTTCCACAAAAATAAAATCTATAAAGTCGGTGATTCTTCAATATTACGTCACTCTTCCATTTCCCTAAGAACCCTCGCCCGCGTTGTTGGTCTTCTTTCCTCTTCCATACAGGCCATATTTCCAGGTCCCTTACATTACCTGGCCCTTCAGCGTTTAATGATTCAACATTTACGCAAAGGGCTTTGATACGCAGACACTATACCTCTAGATCACGATTCTCGTACAGAACTGCAATGGTGGATAGACCATTTAGATGCCTGAAACGAAAAAACTACCTTTCCATCAGCCCCAGATCTTGTATTAGAGTCAGATGCAAGACTAACAGGCTGGGGGTCCTGTTGTGGTCCAATCTCGACTGGAGGTACATGGTCGTTAGAGGAGTCCAGATTGCATATCAATTGTTTAAAGATGCTTGCAGGCTCCTTTGCAATCAGAAGCCTTGCAAAGAACAAAGTCCGTTGTGCTATCCTACTCAGGATGGACAATATTTCTGCACTTTGCTACATAAATCTTCTCGGAGCCACAAGATCCAAACCACTAGCAGAATTAGCAAAAGGTTTTTGGGAATTCTGCCTTGCAAACCAAATTTCAGTTCATGCAGAGTATCTTCCAGGAACCCTCAACTCCATTGCCGGCTGGCACTCTCATCATCTCCGCGACTCAAGCGACTGGAAACTCCATACCGCGATCTTTCAATTACTACAGAACAAATAGGGCCCCTTGACGACCGATTTGTTCGCGTCTCGCCTCAATTCGCAGCTTCCTCAATTTTACAGTTGGCGTCCGGATCCTTTGGCATTGGCCTCCAATGCATTTCTTCAAGATTGGTCCAAGCCCCTCTCTTATGCTTTTCCCCCCTTTGTTATGATCAGCAGGGTGCTAGCACAAGTTCGACGTCAACAAGCCACTTTAATTCTTATTGCTCCATTCTGGAAATCCCAGATTTGGTTTCTGACGCTTCTGGAACTTGCCATAGATTTTCCTTTGCTCATTCCTCCTTTCCCAGATCTCCTCTTGGACCCTCTACAACATCCCCACAACCTCGTTTTGGACAACTTTCTTTCTCTTTCAGCATGGAAAATTTCGGGAATTCCCAATTTTTCCCTCTCATTAATAATAATAATAATAATAAAAACTAATTTTGTCACAAGCTTCGGAATATATCAGACAGTCCTGGGCTCCTGGGACAAGAAAGGCCTACAAGTCAGCTTGGGCTTTATGGCATAGCTGGTGTCTGGGAAAACACACTGATTCCCTTTCAGCAGATGTCACCTTTATCGTGAATTTTCTTGCCGCCGAGGCTAGCAAGGGCAAAGCCTATTGTACTATTAATTTGTACAGATGAGCCATCTCTTCTAATCATCAGTTCGTCAACGGAAAACCGGTGGGTGAACACCAGCTTATTTACCAACTTTTAAAGGGAGTAAACTTTTCTAATCCACCATTACCTAAATATAGATTTTTGTGGGATGTTAATGTAGTTTTAAATTTCTTTCTCTCATGGCCCGACAATTCTTCCCTTACTCTGAAGATGTTATCAGCCAAACTCATTATGCTGTTGTGTCTTATTTCTATTAAACCTCTTTACGATGTCAAAGCCTTAGACATTTCCTCTAGGAAGTTTACTCCTTCTGGTGTGTTATTTACTGTGTCTTGTAGAACGAAAACAAATTTACATTCAGTTTTTTACCCATATTTTCCGGATCACCCCAAACTATGTGTAGCACAATGTTTGAAAGTTTATGAGCAGATGACTGCTCATCTAAGAACGTCCTCAACTCCCCAACTCCTTATTTCCTTCAGGAAGCCTTATAAGCCTGTGTCCTCGGCTACTTTAGCCCACTGGGTTAAATGGATTATGTCACTGACAGGGTTCGACACCTCCAGAGTTGGAGCACACTCTTCCTGAGGTGCCATGGCATCTAAAGCCTTTTGGACAGGTTCCCGCCTTGAGGACATTCTTAGATCCGCAGATTGGTCTAATGATAATGTGTTTAGAATTTTTTTATTGTAAACCTGTTGATAATGTTTCTATGAAAGTCATTAATTTGCTTTAAACAAGCATAATAGGAGACTCTGGTCTTGTCATAAAATTTAGATTTTCCTAGTTTTAATGACGGAAAGTCTTAATTTTATTAAAGACACGGAGACGAGTATTATCCCACCTCTTATATTAGTAACTATTGTCTGTTTTCTTTTTCTCCCATCCCTTCAGTGTCAACATCGTCTGTTCAACCTGCCACCTAAAACATTGCCTCATGGTTTGGATGCTCCACCAACGTCTCATCTTTCTCCTTCTCCACTCCTTGGTTTGGCGGACCATCAGTGTGCTTCTCATCATCTACAGTTTCCTGGACTTATGAACTTTTGTTCCGACTTGTTATCCTTTATTATGGCAGTTCTTATTTTGGCTTCTATTTTTCCTTTATTTCGTACTAGCTGATTCTTAAGTGCAAGAAAAGAGGGCTATTCGCAGTCAAGTTACGTCATAATAGCATACATTGGTGTTGATTGGTTGTTGTAAATGAACTACAAATTGTTTCCCATTGGCTCGTTTCTCTTTGCTTCTGGGATTTGTAGTTTTCTTTACTTGCTGCTGTTTAAATAAAGCAAGAAAAGAAACGCATAATACTCGCCTCCGTGTCTTTAATAAAAATTAAGACTTTTCGTCAGAAAAACTAGGAAAATCTATATTAGTTTACCATTCCAAGATAAGTGATGCATGGCATTCTTGGAACTGTAAACTAGTAATACACCACAGTGAATGAAACTATTATTGGCAACGTGAATAGCTCTGTGGTTAACACCAGAGCTGTTATCTTTACCAGTGCTTATTTTATACATGAAAGTGCTTCTTCGTTAATAGTGGTACTATTAGTTGGTGTTTGTGTAGCAGCTAAGTTTGTCATTATGGTGACATGAGAGCACCTTGTGGTTGTGAGTTTGTGTTTCTGGATGGGTGCGAAGTCTGAATGAATAGCAGGGGTGCATGAATGGGTGAATCCATGAGTGGCAATGCGTGGATGGCTGAATTAATATGCACGGTTTTCAAGTTTACAAAAATCTTAGGAGTGAGAACTAATTACCAGTTTGATGATATCAGAGAATGCCATTTGCTTATATTGATGATTTTGGAATGATAAAAACGTAAAAAAATAGATGAAAAATTATTGAAACACCCCCAAACAATTATTACATTAGATACACAAAGTCAATTACACTAACTGTATATTGTGTGTTGGTGTACAGCTGATACCAACAAAATGTGGAGAATTTGTTTTTTACAAGCAGAGAAGTTGCCATAGGAGGGATACAATCATGGTAGATGGTCTGCCTGGAGACAATCAGGAGCCAGTCTGCACACAACAGAGATTTGAGTAAAACCACATCTGGAAATCGTGTTCTAGTTTTCCACACCATGTGTGAAATTCAGCTTGAGAGAGTGCTTAACTCGACCTCTAAATGTGTAAGTCTCACACATGATGAGAGTGTCTTAAGGCCTATGAATGCATGCCGAAATGAATGAAGCAAGTACAGTGTGTGAGGACGGGGTAGTGTATTGTGAGGCTGTGTAAGGTAGTGCGTTGCATACATAGATGTCAACACTCCACATTTAGCTTAAGGACCCACAATTTTTAAGCCTTCAAAATATTTCTTTTTAATCTTTTTCCTATTTAAAACTTCCTCCATTTTCTCCATTTTAATGTAAATTAATGGGCAATTAAATTCCCTTTATTTTTCTGCATCTCCCCTTATCTGTTCACTACTGCTGACATATAAAGTGTCCGGTAGTGGCAGTATGTTGGAGAAGGGGTAGTGTGCGACGTTAGAACAGGTTAGAACAGGTGCAGTGTGCCTAGCAGAGGAGCAATGTATACAGTGCACAGTGTAGTGTGTACGGAGCAATGTGCATAAGATCCGTAAGCAGTATGTGCAAGATTGGGACTGTGTGTGATAGGTGTCAGCGTGTCTCTTACCATCTCTGTTATCACTCTGTACCGGACACCTATGGCAATCTCTTAAGGATACAAACCATCAGTCTGCTACCATAACTGTTAGTGCATCAGTCCTTAATAAGTATACTTACAAGGGGACGTGAATAGATTGATGAACCTTTTGACTCGCAATGAAGATGTTTTTACCATAGCCTCAGTACGTAATCAATAATCAATACACAATAATCAATTAATAATCAATAATCAATGGAGTCAGTAATTGTCACGCACCATGACTTTCAGTCATGAATAATCACATCTTCAGTGGAAGTTTAGAATGTTTATTTCCCTATATTAACAATGCTAAGGTCATGTCAATTAATCTCAAAATTAAACGAAATACATACAGAAACAATACTGGTTGTCCAAAGCAGCGGAAGAAACGCAATGTAATCAAAGCTTGAACTACAACACTGTGGTAGGCTGATATACGAGCGGATAAAGCAGAGTCGGAGAAGTGGTATATGGGTCTTATGCTTTAAGTTTTATTCTCTGTTTTCTTTTCACAGGATATTCACTTGTTCGGTATTTATAGGTTTCTGGTAAGATTCGGGTTTTCTGTCCTCCTTAATTTCTTCTTTCTTCCTTAGGTTTCCTCTCCCTCTGGTCTGTCCTGATGGTGGAAGATGCGGACCCCTCACTCAGATTCCGAGAGCATGAAGGAAAGAAAGAAACGGGTAAGTCCTTCTGTGGGAACGGGTTCTGTTTATTGTGCTCATACAGGGAAAGGTAGCAAGCAGGGTCGGTTGGTGAGGATGTGTCACAGGGGGGGGTTGGGGTTCCTGGTGTCTGTGCAGTTCCTGGCTCCTTTCCTTCCCCTTCCTTTGTGACTCAATAACCCTCCCTTCCCTTCCTCCGCCTCCCTGGTGCCCTTCCCCAGTGCTCGTGGTTCCCTGTGACCCTCGTGTCCCTAGGAGGGACCGTAGCTTCCGAAGCCACGACCCTCCGGTTTCTGGCGGGATTCTCGCGTCCTCGGTGTCTCTCCTTTTTCCGTGTCCAGCGTCTTTTCACCCCCTCTGGTGTCGGGCTCCTGTGTCTTCGGTTTGGCCGTCTGTGTATCTGCTCCCGCGGTCGGCGTTCTCTCCGTGGCGTTCCGCGCCCTAGGATCGCCATCCTTCCCCTTTTCAAGTTCCGGAACCAGGAAGTTGATGCAGCTGTTGCGGCGCGGCGTCCCCTCGTTGCCAGGGGAACGCAATGCCGTCTCGAGGGAGCCTGCCGAATAATGGCGGATCCTAGGTAGGGAAGACGCGGTCTCCGAGACCCGTCTACAAACACATTCTAGAGTTATGGTGCAGATTAATAGCAAAGTCAGCTGCGTCAATGAAATTAAATACATGAAGTTTAGCAGAGAAATTTATCAAACATTAGTCTCTGTCATCATAAGTCGGGATCCTTAACTAACGTCGGATTTGTATCAGCATGTTGGGCTTCATTCAAAACAATTTAGTAACACAAATTTGGAAAAACATCTAACTATGGCTCTATCAAAATAGCACAGTTGTTACCTAGAAAGGAAAAGCAAATATGCATAATAATCACATTTCAGAATATACCTATTCTCTGTATAGATCAGCAAAGCAGAATCAGTCTTCATCCTCAGGACATCAGTTTGATCAGCAAGGCATCAGGCTTCAGCTTTAGAAATTAAAAGGGCAAAGTCATTTAAGCATTAAAGTAAGCACGTCTCGCATAAGAAAGTAATAACCTCTCAGTCAGAAAGAATAAGGGCTATTCCTGTCTTCTCTAAGAATGAGCGTTGTTATATTAAAGTCACCTAAACTATCCCCTAATTCCTTATTGGTCAGTTAATTGTTTGTTCGCACTCTGTCCAATAAAACTAATATCCAAAATCTATGAATTCTAATAATTCTCCATTCTCATATTGTTGCGATGTCCTCATCATCCGGCTTGTCAGGTAATAATATTGTTGTAGCTTCTACTCTATTCAGTTTCTTCATTGTTCTTGTCCTGGAAAAGTCAGTCTCACACACATTACACATAAAATGTTGTATTAGCAAGAACATTGGTGGTCATTCTGACCCTGGCGGTCTTTGACCGCCAGGGCGGAGGACCGCGGGAGCACCGCCGACAGGCCAGCGGTGCTCCAATGGGGATTCCGACCGCGGCGGTAAAGCCGCGGTCGGACCGGCACCACTGGCGGGGTCCCGCCAGTGTACCGCGGCCCCATTGAATCCTCCGCGGCGGCGCAGCTTGCTGCACCGCCGCGGGGATTCCGACCCCCCCTACCGCCATCCAGATCCCGGCGGTCGAACCGCCGAGATCCGGATGGCGGTAGGGGGGGTCGCGGGGCCCCTGGGGGCCCCTGCAGTGCCCATGCCACTGGCATGGGCATTGCAGGGGCCCCCGTAAGAGGGCCCCTACATGTATTTCACTGTCTGCTGCGCAGACAGTGAAATACGCGACGGGTGCAACTGCACCCGTCGCACAGCTTCCACTCCGCCGGCTCGATTCCGAGCCGGCTTCATCGTGGAAGCCTCTTTCCCGCTGGGCTGGCTGGCGGTCTGAAGGAGACCGCCCGCCAGCCCAGCGGGAAAGTCAGAATTACCGCCGCGGTCTTTCGACCGCGGAACGGTAACCTGACGGCGGGACTTTGGCGGGCGGCCTCCGCCGCCCGCCAAGGTCAGAATGAGGGCCATTATCTTTTAGCATTCGGTTCACACGAAAAGCTTCCGTTATGAGCACATTTAAACAATACAAAGAGGCATTTCACAGTTTAACTCACTTGGTCAGCATTTTTAATGAACGCTAAGAAATACAGCTTTTACATGAGGCCTGGCAAATAGGCCAAGACACTCGGTAAGTTAAGGCTTACAATTAATAAAGCTAAAGCCTAATTCATAGCCCTTGATATGACATATTACTACATTAGTCTAACATATATTAAATATTTCATAATTATTAATCATTGACTAGTACATTTCGTTAATATTGGTGGCCATTCTTCGTGATCACATTTTCAAATGTGTGCATTATTTTCTACGTTATTATATTTTGTACATAAACTTATTATTTAAAACATCTAAACATTCATTATTCATTTTTATTAAGACATTTGTGCTAGCAATTCCTCCTCTGATGACTAAATATGTCATCAAATTAACTATTTCCCACAAATTTTCACATAAGCTAAAACCTTTTACAATTCCATTTCTTTATAATTTTGTTTTCCCCTTGAATTTTCTCTGTAATATTTTCCCTTTTCTTTTCTTCCCTCCTCTGATTATTTTTAGACCTTTTCATTGTAATTCATTTGCACAATTTGCACAATCCCCATATCCCCAATAGACAAACCACAACAATTAATATCCCTTGTAATATTTTCAATAGAACCCCATTCCAAATGTTGCTGAGCCAATTCCCCACCGAAGCAAACTCTTTGGCAACCTTTTCCTAAACACCTGGTTCTTTCAATTCTTTCAAATCAGCACTTGCATTAGTCAGATTAGTAAGTAAGGGCCAGATGTAGCAAAGTGTTTGCGCCTCGCAAACGGCGAAAATCGCCGTTTGCGAGGCGCAAAAGCCACTTTGCTATTCAGAAATGCATTTTGCGAGTCGGCTCCGACTCGCAAAATGCATTTCCGACTCGCAAATAGGAAGGGGTGTTCCCTTCCTATTTGCGACTCGCAGTGGGATGCAATTCCATTTGCAATGGAGTTGCAGTTACCATCCACTTCAAGTGGATGGTAACCCACTCGCAAATTGGAAGGGGTCCCCATGGCACCCCTTCCACTTTGTGAATGGACCCAAAAACATTTTTTCAGGGCAGGGAGTGGTCCAAGGGACCACTCCCTGCCCTGAAAAAATACCGAAACGAAAGGTTTCGTTTTTTTTTAAAGTGCAGCTCGTTTTCCTTTAAGGAAAACGGGCTACACTTAAAAAAAAAAAACTGCTTTATTTAAAAAGCAGTCACGAACATGGAGGTCTGCTGACGTCAGCAGGCCTCCATGTTAGCGAGTGCCTATACTCACAATGGGGCCGCAATTTGCGACCCACCTCATGAATATTGATGAGGTGGGTCATTGCGACCCCATTGCGAGTCGCAGTCGGTGTCTGAGACACCGTACTGCATAGCAATTTGCGACTTGCAAATTGCGAGTCGCAGGGACTTGCAATTTGCAAGTCACAAATTGCCAAGTTGCTACATCTGGCCCTAAGTCTCTTACCTCTTTATTATTATCTGAAATATATGAGCAACAATGCCTAGAATTAATCATTCTACAGACTCGACCATCCTTCACTAAAAAAGAATGTCTAAAGCAAGACGATTTTGAAGACTCATAGCTCTATCAGCAGCTAATTCAGTATCTATTAGGAGTATGGCCCCTGAACAATTTGTCAACATGTTATCCACAATAGTAGACAACCTTTGAATTTGTATCGAATTCAGAATGACTCCCACTGAAGGTATCACTGCTTCAAATATATCTCCAACTATAGCAGAAGAGGACTCCCTCCTCTGTCTCTTATGATGTAATTCAGTCGCTTTCGGAAACCTTTTCAAATCCTCCATTTAATAAATCTAAGGGAAACTATCCCCAAATAACATGTCCCATACCATCCTCTTGGAAGACGGTACTAAGCATTAAGTCCACAGATGTAGTAAATCCCTGGAATTTCAGGGTCCTGTCCATTCAACATAAAAGTCCATGTACTCTGAAACAAAAACACATGCCTACATTCACTTGTTCTCACAAATAAAGTGTCAGTATGTGATTTAGGCCTGTATATACAAAGTTTCCCCACGTGTTGTGCATGTAACGCTAATTTCCATTGCGTTTTAATTGCACTATAAGCATAGTCATTCTTGTAAGTCTTTTTCTAATTTTTCTTTTAATGCTTTTCTCCTGTCATCTGTGTGATCTAAGAAGCTTTTCTCTAAAGGTGTAAGTAAGCATGTCAAATTAATTATATGCACATAAGCTGTGCCGAACGTCAATGTAGGTTCAAAGAAATCTCTAACTATTTCTATGTTATTATCCTTAGCTACTCTACTCCTACACCTAATTATAGGAACAAACGAAAACACAACATCGTAGTTATAGTAAAAATACTGGATATACTCCTGGTTAGAAAATCTTGTTAGTAACAGACTACAACTCATCCCATAGGTTAGAGGCAAACTATAATAGGTGACTCCTTCCTCGGCTAATGAAGGAATCTGCGTACACACAAAACAATTCTCTGCATCCATTGTCTCACCATACTTACGCAATAAGCGATAGAAAACGTTATAAGAAAGTTCTCCCTGCACATTAGGATCCTCATGCAAATATTTCTCATCTAACCTAAACTTCTCTAATGCTGCTAGTGCAGTAGTCATTTCAAAAGCAGAAGTATGGTTGGCTCCTCTCTTATCAAGAACAGACATACCTACCATCAAAACCACAAACAATATCCCACACATGATCGCCAAACCAATGCTCATATATTTACAGCGCCTAACACCTCTACTTTGTTGACTAATGTTACTCATGATCTGTAAAGAATCAGAAAGCAGAAGAAATCAGAAAAATGTGTAGGAAAATAAAAAAAGACAACTATTTCTTTCAGCAGTTCATTTTCACTTCCAGAGTCCCTTGTCAAAATCGGTTAGCAGCTTTGTCAAAATCAGATTTCAAAAGTCAAATCAGGTTATCAATGTCTCTTCCGGTTACGTTCAACAGTCTCTTTCTCTAAATTTTTCTCTCAGATTATTTCAACAGTTCAGTTCATTAGCTTCCTTCACATGCCAAAATACTGACCCGGAACTTCTCTATCAAAACAAAAAGACAAAAACTCTTGCTGCCATTCGTTAGTAGTGGCATACCTCCATTCAGTACCTCCGTATCTTCGACTTGCTATTCTCTTTATTTTCATTTTTCAATCACCATTCAGTTCTCCTTCACTTAGATCTTCTTTCCCTGGGGTATCTATTTCTTACTCGATTGTGGGTTCAACAACCACTTCTATCCCTTTCTCCACTTGCGATTCTGGCCACTTATCTCCTTTCAGTGGACCCTTTGTCAGTATTCTCTTCAGAATTGAACTTGAACCTTTTCCTTGTTCAGTGGTGTTTTCTCTTGACGGACCTGCAACCGGTTCAGGAGGAGTCAGATTACTTTGACTTTGATCCACCTCAACTCCATCCCCTTCTGGGTCTGGCAATTTCTCTTTTTGTCTCTCAAGATCTTCTGCTTCTGGGAAAGCCCACCTCTGACTAGGCTCTCCTGCTGCTTCAATTGAGATAGGCTCTCCTTCACCCTCCTGGAGGTTTCCTCTCTCGTCTCTCACAGGAGTGACTGAACCGTCCTGAATGAGTTCAGATCCGGTCTCAGTTCCCCTTTATTCTCCTTCCTGCCCTGAGACTTGTCTTCACTGTTGTTGGTACACTCAACAACGCTTCTTCATGATCCAGTGGACATGCCACTTTCTTAGTGTGACTTGGGTGAATCCAGTTTGGAATTCCTGCACACTTCACAGCTGTGGTAGTTGTCAAGACCACTTGGTATGGTCCCTTCCAACGAGGATCCAAACACGTCTTTCTCTTGTGCTTTCGGATGACAACCCAGTCCCCATCTCTCAGGTTGTGCCCTGGGTCATTAATTGGTGGCAGTGTGGTGGCCTCCACCTGCTGAGCAAAAGAGGTGACCACATCAGCCAGACCTTTGCAGTAATCCAACACCATATCATCTGTAATGTTGACAAGTGCATTTGCACGCACAGCTGGTAACCTCATTGCCCTGCCCATGAGGATCTCATGTGGTGACTAATCCATTCAGCAGAACCAATTGACCCTCCTCAGAAACCCACAATTCATCTTGTCTTTCTGCACATTTCATTTTGCTCCACAAACGTTTTCCCTCCCTGTCAACCTTATTCTACAATGTTTTTAATTCTTCCAAAGTGTCAATTATTTTCAATGTATAGCTTGTACAAGTTTCATCTTCTTCAGGTAACAGTTCCCACTTGTATTTGAACGATATACAGTTCAATGCGCAGAATCTTGCCACTTGATCCGCATATCTATTTCCCAATGACACATAGTCCTGCGACTTCATATGTGCACTGCATTTCACCACGGCAATCTTTTCAGGCATTTGAATAGCATGTAACAAATCTTCAATCCTTTCACCATTTCTCACTGGTGAACCAGAAGAGGTCAGGAAACCTCTTTGTGACCACAACTGACCAAAATCATGGACTATTCCAAATCCATACTGGCTATCCGTATAGATGGTAACCTTCAACTGAGCAGAAACATGACACGCTTGTAATATGGTGTCTAAACTGACACATGTTGTACATATATATATATATTGTTAGTGTAACATGTTTAACCTTGTGAACAAATATGCTGTCATTTGTATTGCTTTTCTGTCTTAGATATTGGCTACTTATAAGTTCTATGTTCCATCTTACATCAGTAAGTTCTATGTTCCATGTGACATCAGTGCCCTCGGGTTCTGGAGCTTTGTGGGTGGACAGTTGGAGTTTGGCTCTGGACCTGTGAGGGTGTTGATGACTGTCGTGGATTCAATAATAAAACTTCAACTTAAGATGTGAAAAGGAGTTTCTGTTTTTTGTCTACTACCACCCTCGTGCTACAACGCTATAGTAAGGGCTACCAGTTCTGCTACTTGTGGAGAATACACTCCTCGAAGCCAAGAAGCTTCCAAGGTACCTGTAATTGTGCACACAGCAGATCCTGCTCCAGGTGTCCCTTTATTGTCTCTCAGACAAGACCCATCAACAAAAATAATTTGGTCATTTTCTTCCAATCGGGTATCTCTAATGTCAGGTCTCAGTTTTGTGCACAAATCAGTTACTTCGAGACAGTCATGTTCAACATCTTCCTCTTTTTCAATTTCATCATTTTCACTCTGAAGTAAGATTGCTAGGTTCAGTCTGTACATCTTTTCAGTGATACCTTTGGTGACCCCCAAACACTCGTTTCATATCTAGTCAACCTCGCACCAGTCAAGTATTGGGTTTTCGTCCATGTCAGTAGAATCTCAATACAGTCAGAAGATATCCCATCACAATGCCCTCCCACTGTGTAAGGCTTTGACCAACTGCGGCAACTGCGTGCAAACAACCAAGTAAGGCTGCTGCAACTGGGTCCAAAGTAGCTGAAAAATATGCTACTGGGTGGTTTACACCTCCATGTACCTGTGTCAAGACAGACAAAGAGCATGCATCACGTTCATGACAAAACAATGTGAAAGGTTTCGTGTAATCAGGCATACTCACTGCTGGAGCCCTGCACAAACTCTCTCTCAGTTCAGAAAACGCTTTAATTTCATCTTTGTCTAACACTATGGGATCAGTGACTTCCTTATGAGTCAGCTTCTGCAACGGTCTTGAAATGACTGAGAAATTTGGAATCCATTGGCGACAATATCCCACCATTCTCAGAAACATCCTGACATCTCTCTGTGTAGTTGGGGGAGTTATCTGCAATATCCTTGTAATCCTCTCTCTGGATATCTTTCTTGAGCCCGTCTCAATCTGGTGACCTAAATACTTCACTACTTTCTGACAATATTGTAATTTCAGCAGAGACACTTTATGACCATTCTTTCCCAAATGGTTCAACAGGGCAATCATATCATACTTGCACTCGTTGGTGAATTACATGAACTGCTCAATACTTCTTTCAGAATCCCTTGCTTTACAAAATCTGCAATTATCTGGGCTACTTTCATCAAGACATCTTGCGGCATGTGGTACTATCTCTGGGGCTTGTTCTTCATCATCACTATTCATCTGAATCTCAAATCCGTAATTTGAGCAAGTAATCAAACACTTTGTTTTACACAACAAGTCTCTTCCCAGTAGGGATACCGGACATGAATCGCAGACTATGAATTTATGCAAATCCTGAAAATTTCCAATCTCAAATTGAACTGGATCTGTAATCCGGGTTGTCAAATACTGGTTTGCTATCCCACAACCTGAACTGTTCTTCCTGAAGGGGTAAATTTGGAACTTCTGCACTTCTAACTGTAGAGCGTGTAGCTCCTGTGTCAACCAAGAATGAAACCCTGTGACCCATAACCTTTCCCTTCACATAGGGTCCTCTCTGATCTCTTTCTAAGGAAGTCGCAAGCATACACGGCTCCTCCTCTGAACTGTCACTCCTCCATTCATCATATATTCCGTTCTCACTGTATAACGGGAATTGGTGCACTGTATTACTTTTCCTGTTTTGCCTCTGTCCTGTAACCTGTTGAGAAAGCATCATCTGTTGCTGCTCCATCGGGGTTTGAGGTATTTGAATTTGCTGTCTCCGTACCATGGGAACCTGCTGTTGCATCGGCTGCAACTGTGACATTTCTGCACGGGTCATTTGCACCTGCTGCATGGGCTGAAAATTTTGCACTTGATTCACAATATTCTGAAAATTTGGATTAGGATCCCTTACTCTCGGTCCTCTCACATTCTGGAATGAAATGATGTCATTACTCTGCTGAACAACGCCTTCCTGCACCATCATCGGACACTCTATTTTCAATGTCCCACGGCTCTGCAAATGTGACATGGCAATAGCTTCTTCATTCCCTGCACATCATTCTGAACCACTACAGAATTCAAGTCTGAACCGCGATTCATATTGCCTCCTCAACCTCTACCTCTCATCTGAGGCTGAAACATCATATTTCCCTGCTGCTGCTGTGGTAACGGCTGTGAAAAATTCCCTTGCACTCCTGTTTGAGCCACTTAATCTGCATCACCATTGCTTTCTCTTTCAACTTTTTCTGATTCAGCTCAATTTCATCACTACAGTATTTTGCATACTGCAACACCTCATCAATCGGCTTTGCTTTCCAGCAAATCAAATGACTCTTAATCATCTGGCTAATTTCAGGTCTCCTTCCTTCCACAAATCTGAACACAAAATGTAGCATGTCTTTCGCCTCAATTGTTTCTGTACCACTGTAATGCTTGAATGCCTGCAACAATCTCTCATAATACGCATGTATTGACTCTTTTGCTTTCTGAGCTGTCCTGTCAATTCTCTGCCAATCAATATTCTTGGGCGAAATTCTCAATTTCAGAAACTCAATCACCTTATAGTAATATTTCATGACTTCAGGAGACGGTGCACCTGTATTTTTGTCTCTCTCCAGTTCACTTGTTGACCAATCTACACTCTTCCTGCACTCAATCCACAAGTCAGCTGGAACCACTATCTCCAGTAATGTGTTCAAGTCTTCCCACAAACACTTCACAAGTTTCACGAACCTGCCTGTCTGCTGATACCACTCTACTGGCTTCTCTCTCAATTTCCCCCCTGGAATCTCCCTCATTGGTAAAATCTTTACTGGATCTTTGTCCTGCTGTAGATTCTCAGCCAGCTCCAAAGAACCTCTTTTTTTCTTATATCGTTTCTTTACCCATCTGCCTTCCCATTTTTCTAATGCTCCCCAGATCTGAGCACTCTGCAGTAACTCTTTAAGGTGTGCCTTCATTCTGGCCGACCTCATATGTTCAAAATCTTTTGCTTCAA
Source organism: Pleurodeles waltl (assembly GCF_031143425.1). Taxonomy (NCBI): domain Eukaryota; kingdom Metazoa; phylum Chordata; class Amphibia; order Caudata; family Salamandridae; genus Pleurodeles; species Pleurodeles waltl. The sequence goes on from NC_090445.1 coordinate 751,851,021, forward strand.
AATTTAGGGGGTCATTCTGACCCTGGCGGTAAAAACCGCCAGGGCCAACGACCGCGGGAGCACCGCCAACAGGCTGGCGGTGCTCCCATGGGCATTCTGACCGCAGCGGTACAGCCGCGGTCAGAAACGGAAAACCGGCGGTGTACCGCCGGTTTCCCGCTGCCCTGGGGAATCCGCCGCCATGGGGATTCCGAGCCCCATAGCGCCATCCTGTTGAAGAGAATGGCGGTATGGGGTGTCGTGGGGCCCCTAGGGGCCCCTGCAGTGCCCATGCCAACAGCATGGGCACTGCAGGGGCCCCCGTAACAGGGCCCCACAAAGATTTTCAGTGTCTGCCATGCAGACACTGAAAATCGCGACGGGTGCAACTGCACCCGTCGCACCCCTTCCACTCCGCCGGCTCCATTCGGAGCCGGCATCCTCATGGAAGGGTGTTTCCCGCTGGGCTGGCGGGCGGCCTTCTGGCGGTCGCCCGCCAGCCCAGCGGGAAACCCAGAATACCCGCGGCAGTCTTTTGACCGCGCAGCGGTATTCTGGCGGGCCCCGCCAGGCCGGCGGCGGAATGAGGCCCTTAATCTGTAACTTCTATTCAAATTCTTAGTTTTCTCAATTTCTATGCCGTATTTCTCTGCCAAATCTGCTAATCTCTGATGTACCCTGCTCACCTCTCCCATAATCTTTGGGCACAAATATCTCAACTCTGCCTCTGTGTAGGATTCTAACCTATTCACCCCCATTGTTCCCTCAATGAGTTCACCCGCTTCCAAGCCTAGTCTGACACAATTCAAGTATACCTGTCCTTTATGGGCATTCTGTGGGGTATTCAGTTTATCTAACCATTCAGTCAGCTGCTGAGCTGTCAGTCCCTGTAACGGAATGCTATTCACTTGAATTGGGGGCACCTGCTATGCCACTGCATTTGAATTCTGAGGTGTGAATAATTTAAGGCTCTGGCTTACATTTGGTCCTGTCACAGCATCTGGAAGTGCAACAAGTGGACTAAGATCTAACAATGATCTGGATCCGTCAAAAGTCTAACCCACAGGAGAGACTACCTGAACTTGTTCATTATGTCCTCCCCTCATTAGACTCTGGGACATTGCTCCCTGTTCACTTGCAGTTGTTTTCTTTTGTGCAAATAAGGGTACCGCTGGACCAACAGTAATTAGTAGCGATATTGCATACGGGGCTGCTCTGGCACCTACACTCTGTGAGAGTGTAACTCTCATACTCTGATTCATCATCAGAGTCAAGCCTGACTGGGTCCCTGTCAATGGCGTAAATCTCGGCATTACCTGCAGCTGCACTTGGGGCAACAAAATCAGAGTTGTCTCAGTCTTGACCAGTATTGGTCTCAGAACCACCTGCTCCATGGGCACCACTAAGTTCAAAGTTGTTTCTAAAATGGGCACATCAGGGTAAATTCTCTGTATCTATGGCGGCTGCATCTGTGTCTGCACTACAGAAGTAATCAGCACCTTAGGACCACTTTGCATCGCATTCTGTTTCAAGTTAGCATTAACCTGCACCGGAATTGCTGTCCCCGTTACCTGTGTCGGGGTGTCGGATCAGCACTGGTACTCGGACCACTCTCGTGTGCTGTTTATGGTGGTGGTCGATCTCTCAATAACTGTGTAAGGAACTCTTCATTATCTGATTCCTCCTCAACTGTTGAAGACTTTCTAGTGTCCCTTACTTTCGGACGGACTTCTATTAGTCTTCCTAGTCGCGTTCTTTCCTTCCTTCTCGTCCTCCTGTATAATCGCCGGAAACAACTTAACTCCATGCAAAGTCTCTGATCTCTATATCTTCTGCTCCCAATCCCATTTAGCCTCCACTAAAGTATTTTCTGCCTTTCTTATCTTCTCTCAAATTTCAATTGCTGTTGCTGTCTAGCTACCAGCTCCCAAACTGCTAATGCCTCAAATCGTGCTGGTCTCAGAAGGGTTTTCGGTTCATATAGCGCTATATGCAATTGCTCCAGAGTCCTCAAATTGAACGTCCCATTTTCAGGAAACACTAAGTTCCCATTTTTCTCTGTCAACTTGCACCATTTCTTTAGCCAAAGACATGGCGCAACACCTCTCTCTTCCCTTACAATGTAAGCCGGTGTATTCTCTGGCGATGTAGGCTCACCTACACTCGCTGTAATGTAGTATTTCCCCTCAGGGCACTTCTCAATATTTTGAAAAACGTAATCTTTTCTACTTTTGTTTATTCAAAATCAAATCGGGAAATTACTTTTAATCCCCAAATTCCTTTCACCCATGTTCTCAACCAATTGCCTCACATGGACGGCTGCCAATCTGTGCGTGACCCTTCTCACTAATCAACCTATCCCAGCGTGGCTCCAATGACGTCACACTCACACGTACTGCGGCTGACAAAGTCTTGTGGCTCGTCCTCCTAAACTCCACTTCTCACAAAACTAATGCAAAATATTGCGTGCACTAATCAAAAAACAAAAAACAAAAACAAATCTGCTGGTTTACAACAGGAAAGGTAACACAGTCGCTTCAGAAACCTTACAGATTTTCACAGATGGCTCTTTTTGCGCATGCAGCTATTCCTCTTTCTCAGTCTCCCAGATGCGCAAGCAAAATTCAACCGGTAAATTTTACTCTCAACTGATCAATGGGTCTGTCCTGGTGCGCATAGGGGCTCGCAAAATCTCATTGAAATTTTCTCTCGCCCACTTTAACTCACACACTGACTTATTGACCACGCCCGATCCACCTACCACACCAGACAAATTACAACTTATAACTAAGTGTCTCATACACTTTTCAATACACTCCGGAGTCTTAGACCACGCAGGGTCAACAACCACGTGGACAATTTTTGAGCACAACAAAGCGCCACACACATGTGAAGTTCGACGACTTCCCTACTCTCACACTGCGGAGTACGCACACTCCTACTACAACTTCATTTGGAGTACGCAAACTCCCTAAAATCCTTGCAAACTTCACAATTCACCTGCGATTTGCATAAGCTTGGGCAAGCGGAAGGTATTTCACTCACTCTATCACTAGAATGCCAGAAACATCCTCAACGACCATTAGCAGGACCAGGATCCGGGGAAGTCATTTCTGGGCTTAAGAGGACATCATTTTCTCTCCAATTATCATCATAGAAAAACAAAAATCCAAATCCCAATAACAGTGAACTCTTAAAAGGGCCAGCTTCAAACCGCTACCATCCCTAGGAACACCTGTCACTGTATACTGCACGTCTATGGTATGCTCCTAGGGAGACGAACCATCGGTCTCTTACCATCTCTGTTATCACTCTGTACCGGACACCTATGGCAAGCTCTTAAGGATACAAACCATAAGTCTGCTACCATAAATGTTAGTGCATCAGTCCTTAATAAGTATACTTACAAGGGGACGTGAATAGATTGACGAACCTTTTGACTCGCAATTAAGAAGTTCTCACCATAGCTCCAGTACATAATCAATAATAAATACACAATAATCAGAAATCATTAGCAATCAATCAATAATCAATGGAGTCAGTAAATGTCACACACTATGACCTTCCAGCCATTAATAAATACCCCTTTAATAAAGGCTTTGTAAGTTTATTTCCCTATAATAACAATGCTAAGGTCATGTATATTAATCTCAAAATCAAATGAAACACATATAAAAACAATACTGGTTGTCCAAAGCGGCGGAAGAAATGTAATCTAATCAAAGCTTGAACCACGACATATTCAGTTGCGACAACGATATAACATACATGGAAACTCATCAAGGTAATTCATAAGTCATTAGTCCCTATAATTGTCAGACATGTATGAGGGCACTTAACTAACGTCATATTCATATTAGGGTCAGCATGTTGGGCTTCATGCAAAACAATTTAGAAACACAAATTTGGGAAAACATCTAACTATGGATCCGTCAAAACAGCGCAGTTGGTACCTAGAAAGAAAAAACATAAAATGCATAACAGTCATGTTTCATCACATCTACCTATCCTCGGTATGGGTCAGCAAAGCAGAATCAGTCTTCGCCTCAGGTCATCAATCAATCAGCAAAGCATCAGGCTTTCAGTCAGAGAATATGAGCCCAATGTCGGTATGAATCTCGAATCTCTCCTATAGTCTCTTCTTCTCTCAAAATCTGAATAAGTTCCTCTCTCTCCTAAAGTATCTCCAGTCTCTCAAAATCAGGTCTGAATGATTCTCCTCTTTCGCGTTGTTATATCAAAGTCACCTAAACTATCCCCTAATTCCCTATTGGTCAGTTAATCGTACGTCCATACTTTACCCAATAATATTTCTATACCAAATCTATGAATTCTAATATTTCACTCTTCGCATGCAGTTGATTTGTCCACTTTACGATGTTCTCATCAACCGTCTCGTCAGGTAACAATATTGTTCCATCTTCAGCTCCAGTCAGTATCTTCATTGTTCTCGTCCTGGGAAAGTACGTCTCACACACATTACACATAAGTTGTTACACTAGCGGGAACATCATCTCCTTGCAGTCGGTTCTCACGAAAAACTTCTGTTAAGCACTTTTAACAAGACAATGGTCACTTCACAGTTTAATTCACTCGGTCAGCATTTTTATTGATCGCTAAGAAATACAGCTTCTGAATGAGGCCTGGCAAGATAGGCCAAGACACTTGCTAAGTTAAGGTCTACAATTAATAAAGCTACAGCATACTTGATAACCCTTAATATAACATATTACTGCGTTAATCCAGTACATATTCAATATTTCATAAGTATTAATCATTAATTAGTACATTTCGTGAACACTGGTGGCCATCCTTCGAGGTCACATTTTCAAATGCGTGCATTATTTTTTTCTACATTATTTCATTTTCTACATAAACTCATGATTCAAAATACTTAAAGACTCATTAGTACATTTTAATTAAAACACCTGATATAGCAATAGCGAAACTCAGCCACAGTCTGACTCAAACACCAGTGAGTCCTTCATACATGCACCAACAAGACGCAGCGCAAGAGTGCTACCTCTCCCTGAGTATAACCTGGACTTGGATGAAATGCCGGATAAAGTACCCACACCACCCCCAGAGGCTAGAAGCACTGACAGACAGCAGTCCCTGCCCCAGTGTCAGTCCACTCCCCTCAGGAGGCTTTGCGAAGCCGGCAGACAGTGCACAAAGGAAGGTGAGGGCCCATCACTGTTTGGTGTCCTTGAGGCTTCCATGCTGAAAGTGCAGCGCCTGCAATGTAAACACATGAGGTCAATGCACAGGCAGTTGGTGTCAATCAATCATAACACAGGCGCAATGCACAGGCAGTTTGAGTCTCACAATGACAACATGGGATCAATGCACAAGCAGTTTGAGTCTCTCAATGAAAACATGGGATCAATGCACAAGCAGTTAGAGTCTCTTAATGAAAACATGTGCAAGCTGCATGAGGGTCAGCAAACAGCAGCAGAAAATGCAAAGGAGATGACAAACGCCATTAGGGAAATCTGCACTGTGATGCAGCAGGAGCATGTCAGCCACCCTAGGCACCATCACAAATTGATGGGCAGGTTAAATGGGTTCTGCAGATCTGTCAATCAGCTCACTACCACAACTGCCTTGATATCATGCCATACTGTGGGAATACAAGTGGAGATGGCACATTGCAGTTGGGATGTTGCACAAGGATTGGTGCAAATAACCAATGTTTTGGAGACAATGTTGACAGCACGGAGTGCTACAAACAGCAAACTGGGTGGTGGGGATAGTGAGGAGCTTTCTAGCCTCAGCAGTCTCACAGCCCCTCTGATGGATCCTAGGCATTCCAGTACCAGATGCTACCTAAAGCAATACATAAAATAGACGTGGTATTGTCATTACTTACATCAGAAATAGTTGCGCTTGATCTCAGCACATCTTTGTCTGCCCTCTGCTGCACTGCTTCTGTCTGCTGGGTGAAGGGGTGGCAAAGGATCATCATCCTCATCTGAGTCTGGCTCAGTGGGTTCTACAGGTATGCCCCTCGTTGTGGCAATATTGTGCAACATGGCACAAGTAGCCACGACTTTGCATGTTGTTTCAGGGCTGTATTGTAGTGCACCACCACTCTTGTGTAGGCATCTGAAGTGGATCTTCAGCAGGCCAAAGGTCCTCTCAACAACGCTGCGGGCTGTCCTGTGAGCAGCATTATACCTCCTTTTGGCTGGCGTTGCAGGACTCAGATAGGGCGTCAGTATGAATGACCGCACGGCACAGGCACTGCCTCCTGGAATGACAGGAGAGTAAAATGAGTAATTGTTATCCGTGACATCACATATACATCAATGCAACATTGTCAACTATTACATTACCCAATAGGTATCCTTTGCCAAACTCCCCAGCAAGTAGTCTTGTGTAGATTCCACTGTGCTGAAAGATGTAGGAGTCATGTGTGCTACCTGGGTATCTGGTCACGAGATCCGCTATAATGTTGGAGGAATTGCTAATTACTTGTATTTTCATGGAATGTGCACTTTTACGGTTCTGAGAAACATACTCTGTGGCCGATGGTGGACAGATAGCTACGTGTGTCCCATCAATGGAGCCTATTACATGTGGGAATTGGGGAATCTGGTAGAAATCGAATTTTATCTGTAGTAATTCCGGTGGGTGTTATGTGCTGTTGAATTTTGCTCAGCATGGCATTGAGAAATGCATTGAAAAATCATGAGAGAGCATTCTATGAGACCCCTCCAGCTGCTGCTATGAACCCTTGATAGCTCCCTGAGGCTAATAGGTGCAGGGAGCATAATACCTACGCATGGGTGGGTATGCTATTGGCCCTGTGTGTTTTTCACTGCAGTAGGGGTTGTAGGTCAGCTATCAAGTCAAGTATAATGGCTGAGCTTAACCTGAACTTATCATATATCTCCTCCTCTGTCCGGTCAAAAAAGGTAATGCGCACTCTAAAAATGCACTCCTGCGTCTCCTCCCTCTCCCCAAAACTTCCAGGATCCTCATCCTCCTCGCCATCAAGTAGAGTGCAGCCATTGTGGAAAAGAGGCTGAGTCATTCTGCGCCTCTTTATATAGGTTGCACCTGTTTACCACCTGATTTCACTTTGTGGTAAATTGTATGTGCAAAAGGCCATTCTTTGAATATTCGCTATTTGCAAATTGTTGATGCAGTGCATTGCGAGACGGAATTTGCGAATCGCATTCTGCATATCACAAATAACGACATGATTTTGTGATTTGAATTCTGCGATTCGCAAATCCAGATCACAATTTGCGATTCACAGAATGCGGTTCATAAATTCATGTCTCTATTTGCAATACACACAAATTCATTTAGCAGGTGCAAGGAATCGCAATTTTAGTAATTCCTTATGTTTGCACTGCAAATGCCTTTATACATCGTGAAAGGCGATTTTGCATTCGCAAACGGTGAAATTTACAGATTTGCACTATTTGCGAATGCAAAATCCTTTGATACATCTGGCCCCAAGTGTCTCATACATTTTGCAATATACTCCGGAGTCTTAGACAACCGCGTGGATAATTTTTTAGCACAAAGCGCCACACACATATGAAGTTCGACAACTTCCCTACTCTCACACTGCGGAGTATGCACACTCCTACTACAACTTCATTTGGAGTATGCAGACTCCCTAAAACCCTCGTAAACCTCACAATTCACTTGCGATTTCCATAAGCTGTGCAAGTGGCAACCTATTTCACTCACACTATCACTAGAACGTCGGGAACATCCTCGAACACCCATTAGCGGGATCCAGGATCTGGGAAAGTCATTTCTGGGCTTAAGGGAACATCATTTTCTCTCCAAATATCATGGTTGAAAAAACAAAATCCAAATCTTAATATTTATGAACTCTCAAAAGGACCAACTCATCAAACTGCTACCACATCTGTTCGTCTATTAGTCTATACCTGTCATCTATGGTAAACTCTTAAGAAGACAAACCATCAGTCTCTTACCATCTCTGTTAACACCTGTCACTCTGTACCGGATGCCTATGGCAAGCTCTTAAGGAGACGAACCATCAATCTGCTACCATGTCTGTTACTGCGTCTGACCTTATTAAGTAAACTTACAAGGGAACGCGAATAGGTCGATGAACCTTTTGACTCACAAATTAAGACGTTCTTACCATAGCTCCAGTACGTAATCAATAATCAATACACAATAGTCAACAATCAATTAATAATCAATAAATCAATAATCAATGAAGTCAGTAATTATCATGCACCATGACCTTTCAGTCATGAATAATCATACCTTTAGTGAAAGTTTAGAATGTTTATTTCCCTATATTAACAATGTTAAGGTCATGTAAATTAATCTCAAAATCAAATGAAACACATACAGAAACAACACTGGTTATCCAAAGCGGTGGAAGAAATGCAATCTAATCAAAGCTTGAACTACAACACATTCTAGAGTTATGGTGCAGATCAACAGGAAAGTCAACTGTGTCAATGAAATGAAGTACATGAAGTTTAGCAGAGGAATTAATCAAACATTAGTCTCTGTCATCATAAGTTGCGATCCTTAACTAACGTCGGATTAGCACCAGCATGTTGGGCTTCATGCAAAACAATTTAGTAACACAAATTTGGAAATACGCCTAACTATGGCTCTATCAAAATAGCACAGTTGGTTCCTAGAAAGGAAAAGCAAATATGCATAATAATCACATTTCAGAAAATACTTATCCTCGGTATGGATCAGCAAAGCAAAATCAGTCTTCGTCCTCAGGACATCAGTTTGATCAGCAAGGCATCAGGCTTCACCATCAGAAATTAAAAGGCCAAAGTAATTTAAGCATTAAATTAAGCACGTCTAGCATAAGAAAATAATAACCTCTCAGTCAGAAAGAATAAAGGTGATTCCCGTCTTCTCTCAGAATGAGCGTTGTTATATTAAAGTCAATTAAACTATCCCCTAATTCCCTATTGGTCAGTTAATCGTATGTTTGCACTCTGTCCAAAAAAACGAATATCCCAAATCTATGCATTCTAATAGTTCTCCATTCTCATATTGTTGATTGGTTTGTCTTGCGATTTCCTCATCATCCTGCTTGTCAGGTAACAATATTGTTGCAGCTTCTAGTCTACTCAGTATCTTCATTGTTCTTGTCCTGGGAAAGTCTCACACACATTACACATAAAATGTTGTATTAGCAAGAACATCATCTTTTAGCAGTTGGTTCACACGAAAAGCTTCAGTTATGAGCACATTTAAACAATACAGTTTAACTCACTTGGTGAGCATTTTTATTAAACGATAAGAAAGACAGCTTTTACAAGAGGCCTGGCAAATAGGCCAAGACACTCGCTAAGTTAAGGCCTACAACTAATAAAGCTAAAGCTTCATTCATAACCCTTGATATGACATAATCCTGCATTAGTCTAACATATAGTCAATATTTCATAAGTATTAATCATTGATTAGTACATTTCGTAACATTGGTGGCCATTCTTCGTGATCAAATTTTCAAATGCATGCATTATTTTCTATGTTATTACATTTTCTACATAAACTTATTATTTAAAACACCTAAACATTCATTTATAATTTTTATTGAGACATCTGCGCTAGCATAGGTAGGGGTAACTGGAGAAGACGTATTGTGTATTGTAAAGTCTATAGATCACAGACATCGACTGGCTGCTGATAGCATTTATTTTACATGAACTAAAACTGGATCATCTGATTCTAGCTTGAGAATTCAGTCATCTGAATTATAGCTAGGCATAGACCTAGGCCTCTTCTCAGGTAAAGAACTTAAATGTATCTTAGTAGTGTTCATCTATTTGCAAACACTGCCACCTCTAGTCTGTCTTCCTCTCCCCTTCAAATCCTATTTGTGCATCCATGCAGACAAGAACTAGAAATATTACTGCTCTGCATAAGAACCTAGGAAGAGATATTGCAACACTACATTTTTCCCAAACTACTTACAAACTTCTGGCCCTGTTTACGAGTTGATTAGTGCGGGGCGAATTTAATTATTCCAGATGGTAATTCCTTCTCTGCACAGTTCAACTACATGTTAAGCACAATGGTCTAGGCAATAACTATATAGAAGTGGTTTTTATAGGTCAAATTCCACATATTTTTCATGACTGAACTCTTTAAAGCTCTCATTTAACACCTACTCTGAGCGGATCATAAATGGGAGCACAGAGGAGACTATGGCCCTCATTATGACTCTGACGGTCTTTAGACCGCCAGGTCCGCGGTGGCTGTCAGACCACCGCCAATGCAGTGGTCTAACCGCCACATTATGCCCAAGGCAGTAACGCCATGGTTGGACTGCCAACATCGCCACTTTTCGTCGGCACGGCGGTATGGCGGTGCTTGCAGTCCTAATCCGCCAGGGCAGTGCTGCAAGCAGCACTGCCCTGGGGAATACAATTACCTTCTCTGCAAATGGTTTCATGGGGGTAGGACTTCCATGAAATGGCCCCTGCACTTGGCATGGTCAGTGCATGGGCCCTCCTGGCCAGCTCAGTTGCAAACTTCACTGTCGGGTGGTAGTGCCCCCAACACACTACTGCATTGCCACCGGCTCTATTATGAGCCAGCAACAATGGTGTAGGCTGTTTCCCTCTGGGCCAACAGGTAGAAACTCTGTTTCCGTCCATGGACCAGCGGGTGGAAACTCTGTTTCCGCCAGTGGGCCAGCGGGTGGAAACTCTGTTTCCGCCGATGGGCAAGTTGGAAACTTGTAATGGGTCTGACGGGGAGGCGGCTTCACTGGCAGCAACCTACCCACCAGGACTTCAGCTGATAATCTTTTCTGTCCGCTGAAGTCGTAATCGAGCCCTATGTGATTTACGGTGTGTAATGTCACATGGGTGCCAAGGACTGCCAAGTCTTCAGTGGTGGTGAGTTGAGATGTTGGATCTGCCCCATGCTGTGGTCAGGGTGAGTGGGAGTGCCGTCGTCCCCAGGCCTCGTCCTCTGGCATGGGCGCCTGTTGCTTTGGAGACAGGGATCCAGAGGCTAGGTCTGAGCATTTTGAGCTGGGGGGCAATGTCATCTCCTCTGTAATGCTTACAGAGATTGTGCAGGGAAATAACCATGTAACCAACGCTCCATTCACAATATTCCAGTTTGGAAGGGGATCCAAACATTCAATTATAGTTTGTTTGCTAGAAGCTCAAAATCATACATTATGTTAACATAGGCAGGAGGGAGCTAATAGCACTTCTATGCATATCTGCGACTTCATCAAATCATCTCAGGAAATATGTGGCTGTTCCCTTTATGTCCCAAATCAGATCTAATGGCCCGAGTAGTGCTGTCTGAGAACTCAAGATTGATATTTGACAACCACAAGTTCACCCTAAAGCAGTTAAAAGGAGGAATGGGGACGCAGCTAGAAGGGATGTGACCATTATCTCACTCCTTCTTGTAAGTGAGACCAATTACTGCCAGAAGAATGAGTGTTAGCAGCACTGCACTTGGGGGGGCAGCAGAAAGACAAAACTTTTTTATTTAATTTATGAAGATGAAACTGGCCTTTCAACCCCATCAACACTGCAGTTATGTTTACAAATAGGCCTCTCTGGATAACCCATAAGTTCCCCTTTATAGTCTCAAAACCTAAACAAATACATAGCCAGCATTTTCTCTCAGAAAGGTCCCAACACTGCCATGGCAGCTCCAGTGGTAGGACCATGAAAGTTACATCATTGAACTATAGGATTGTGGAAAATCCAAGCATCACACAAGGAACAACTGCAGCAAATTAGCCACGCCTATTTGTGGTATTTAGTTGGTGGTGCATTTTGCAAATATTTGTCATCTGCGTATCACTGAGTAAAGTGTCTTTATTTGTTTTGATCCAATTAATGTCTTTGTTTCCATTACACCTCAGAATTATAAAAAATGCTTCATTTGTGCTTACAATGCTGATAATATATTTTGAAGATCTTTTGAAATATATGTACAGTTCATTTATAAGTATTTCATTTTTGAGGTGAGATAGAAAAAAATACATTCTGCAGCCATTTCTTTCTCACCAGCGAGATTGTTATAGAGCTCATTTTACAAAATCTTCTCATTCTGCAGTAAGAGAAAGAAAAGTAAACACCAGTTTCCATGTTAAAAGAATAAACTGAAAATTTGTCAGAAAACACAGCTTCCCCTCTGTCTTTGAATGCACTGCAACTGTGACAAGATAAAAACAAAATGTAAAAGCACCTTTATTGCTCATTCACTTTCAGAACTCCAGCATGGTTATCTTGGGGATGCTGCAGCACACACTTCCCCCACCCCGCACGCTACTTCCAGTGCCTTTGTGGAGCTCCACAGTTTTGTTTCCCCTAAGCGACTGATATTGATGTTGATCCCCGTGCGTCCTCAGATGCAAAGCAATGGCTACATGGTCCTGAATGCAGAGGAGAACTTGGGACTGCACAGGCTGCTCACACCTTACATGGCATAACTTGTGCCCTCCCCATGCACTGCCAATTACCTCACAAATTACAGCACTCATGACATCTTTAATAACATCATTGATAATATCGATGTAATATTTGCAGTAAACTTTTTGACGAAAAATCTGTGCATGGCTGGGGCACGAGTTATAGTTGCTTGAGATAACTCTAACTATAACAGGTGATTTCTTTTAATGGTTTTGTATTTTTAAAATGTGAGCCTAACTATAAAGTCCCTGTAACCTTTGTTTTTTAAAGTGAATAGATATAGATATATATGTAGGTATAGATATATATGTGTGTACATATAGCTATAAATTCACTGAAAAAATAAAGGTTAAATGGATGTTACAGTTAGGTGAAAATGTCAGTTACAACATAACATTTTAAACGAAAACACTGAAATTCACCAGTTATAGTTAACTGAAGTAACCTTTATCACTCACCATAAAGTAACTATAGCTTCACCCTCCTCATGCACAGAGTTTTCTTAAATGATGTAATTTCAGATGTCATCAGTGATGTTATTAATGGTGTGAGTGAACATGTCATTTGTGATGTAATATGTGAGGGTATAAGCAGTGCACGGCGAGAATGCAAGTTTTATTTACTTCATGGATCTTTACCCAGAAATCGTTCTTTCATGACTGTGTATGTATGTGAAGTTAAGTATAGTAAATCCATACAAAACTTTTTAATATTTTGGTTGTTGATTTTTAGGCCACAATATATTGGCCTCACTATATTTTGGAGTTGCTATTCCTATGATATACCAACGTTTGCGCTCCCTTCTTACAGAACTGCAGAGCAACTATCTCATAGGCGTGGCCATGTGTGAAGGCAATTTTGTCACATTCACATACATCTGTTATCATTAACCGACTATAAGGTCTCTTTTTCTATCCACCTTAAGAGGATGGATGATTAAGATGTCTCTGCTAGGGTGCAGTCGTATCAGCTGCAGGCTCCTCATAGTACCCTTCAGAATTCACATCATAAAGCATGGCCATAACCCCACTGAGCTACAGACAGCACAAATAGCAAACTTTTTTTATAGTGTACACCACAAACAGGATTGCGTTTTCGTACTGGTATGTGTTATACATTATATCGATACTATTCTATTTTATTGTGATCAACAGATAAGTTAACTCCTGCCCATATTTAAAACAATTGCCTGCCCTGGCTCTTCATCATTAGCATTACTTCAAAACTGGTTGGTAGTGGTTGGTAAAAGGATGCCCATCAATCTCAAATATTTTATATTCCCTGTAAATATACAGCCTTAAAAGTGTTAATGGTTGGTAAATGTTACTTATTAAATTACATATTTATTTTGACTTGCTTTTTAAAAAGAGATATGTCTAACACTTACATCTGAGTAAAGAATAAACTTTTTATTATAATGATTAGTTGTATGTTTATCCTTATTGTTTAAGAAGGAATATAATTCCTAGAGAAATGTTATTTTCCAACAATCATCTATTTGGTCCCTTAGGCTGAAAATGGTGAACTTTTGTTGTTGTCATTTAGAAGTGGCAAATGCTGCCCATCACTGCAAGACAATGATGTTTGTATTCCTGTCTTCGTATATGATCGGAATCAGTGACATTCCCTTTTATACTCATGCCCTCAGGGCATCTCACACTTGTCTGTGAGTCTGGCCTCTCCAGACAACTATCCTCCTTAGAAGCTCACCTTTCAAGCTCGTCAACATCTGTCTGTCTTGCTTCGGGCCTATTTACTTCACTGGGATATTTATGTCTATTTTTTCTCTATGTATATATTAAGGAAGAGAGTTTTATATAGCACCGGTACATGCCACCACACTGCAACTTCAGAATGTTTGCTAGGGCGAGTAAATAAAAAACATTTGCAAGGAGTCCTACTCTCTTATTCCTCCTTAACCTGAAGAATCAAGAAAGCCCCTGGTGATGCCTTTGGAGTAAAGCAAAAGGTCGGCTTTCTGGTGGATGAACTTTGCCTTAGTGACAATTACTTGTAGTCACTGTTGCAAAGGAGGTAGTTTTTGTCTCAATACTCGATGTTCACAGTGGTGTGATCCCTTTCTGCTGAGCGTACGCCAAAGATTTTCATGATCTAGCTGCCAGGCGCTATGGAAGGCTAGCACAGATAAACACCTTGGGCCTGATTCTAACTTTGGAGGACGGTGTTAAACCGTCCCAAAAGTGGCGGATATACCACCTACCGTATTACGAGTCCATTATATCCTATGGAACTCGTAATATGGTAGGTGGTATATCCGCCACTTTTGGGACGGTTTAACACCGTCCTCCAAAGTTAGAATCAGGCCCCTTGTCCCAAGGTGAGTAGGGTTTGAGTGTGCTGCTGTACACAATCCTGCTGCCATGGAGAGCCGCTTCAAGGGGGAGGGCTGCCACCAAAGGCAACTCTGTGGGGAGTGCGCAGCCAAATAGACTATGTCAGGGGATGTTCTATGGACTATGGGGACACCAGGCTGATGATGTCATTGGGCACTGAAATTGGGTGGCAGGGTCAATGGTGCTGGTGGACACAAGAGAGAGACAGTTTGTATTGTGCGGAGCAAGGCACTCCGCTAGGAAACATTTATCATCAAATTCTGGTTTAGGGATTAATTATTGCTGCAGTGGCGGCATAAGGCATTCTATTTTTTGCTCTTACAATAGAGGCAAAACATTAATTTTTCCTTCTCCTGCACATCAACAGTACTTCATTTTCTATTGCAATGGCATTGAACTGCAGGCGACTGGTTATTTCAGGAAAGAAATCAACAAATATATACCATTAGTGGTACCTTTATGTTGAAATTTAAAAAGGCACTCTGGCCAGTGCAAGATGTGACTGCCTTAGAATGGGCATTCTTCCTATCAAAATGAAGGATTCCCTGTAGGAAAATGTGTGCAGCACTCACACACATTTAGGGGGTCATTATGACCTCGGCGGACAGAAAAGCCCGTCTGCTGAAGTCCAGACGGGAGGGTTGCCGTCGATGCGGCTGCCTTCCTGTGGGCCCCATTAAGAGTTTCCCGCTGGGTCAGCGGGCAGAAACGGTGTTTCCGCCTGCTGGCCCAATGGAAACGGCCTACAGCATTGTCTCCGGTTCATAATAGTCCCGGCGGCAATGATGCAGTGCGTGGGGTGAACCAGCATCCAACGCGATGTTCACTGTCTGCAGAGCAGACAGTGAACAACTCAACGGGGCTGGCCAGAGGGCACCCTTGCACCTGTCTCCGCCAGCCTTTACATGGCAATGCTACTGCCATGTAATCGCGGGCGGAGAAGCGACCCATAATTCCCAGCGCTGCCCTGGCAGATTAGGACTGCCAGCACCGCCAGACCAATGAAAACTCGCAATCTGGCCATGCTGGCGGTCCGACCGTGGCGATACCGCTACGGTCATAATTTGGCGGTCGGACCGACACATTGCCAGAAGTCCAACCGCTACCACGGCACTTGAGGTGTTAAGACCACCAGGGTCATAATGACCCCCATAGTTTTGTTCCTGAGCTTATTTTTAAAAGTGCATAACTCAAGACAAGTTATTAACAAATTAAAAACATAGTAAAATCAAATATGGAATAAATAATTTACAATACTATAAAATGAAAAAACAAAGAAGTAAATTGCAAGAAAACAGCTATTTGGGGAAGCCTCAGTCTATGGCATAACATACAAATATTCTGCTGCAATAAAAGTCTTTTTGCCTCTCTGCATATCCTTCACTAAAGTTGTAGTTGAAAAATATATTCCTTATGTACGCTTTTAATGTAGATTACAATAAAAGTGTTAATTATTCCCCCTCTTAAGCCATTTCTAATTTGTAAGGGATAAGCTTTTTTTTAGGTAAGGCCTACCTACCTTTGTTTTGGGCTTCTTTCTAGAACTACCAAAACATCTTAGAAACTGCTCTTTAGAAAAAAGAATTCAACAGCAGATAAACCCTAGGAAAGCAGCAAAGTGCAAATGCAGAGTATGGATAGATAGAGGTATTTGGATATTGTTTTTTGACAGCAAACTGTTGATCTTATTAATGTTTTTCTGATTCCTAATAATATCTCAACTAACATCACCACTCTATGTGATGCTTTAAAATAAAATATAGCTGAGTGACATGAAGCATGTAGAATGGCCAAGGGCAGACTCTTAGAAGCAATAAGATCAAAAGAAAAAGAAAAGATAAGTTCTGCGAGGTGCGAGTATGCTCTCGCAATAAAGACTAGCAAAATCAAATGGGAGGAGACAATCTGGCAGGAATATGTATTAGCAGCAAAAAAAACCAACTAAAAGCAGTTTTTGTCCTTGATTGCCCATGAAGAACGGAATGAAAATCCTAGACCCGACTGCCATATCTCTGCTGATAATTGGATGCATTATTTAACCGAACTCTACAGACAGGCGAATGCGCCTCTTGTAGACACAAAGAGCCCAACAGATATTGTTAGCCCAGGCGAAGATGTGCTCACACCGTTTAACTTAGGAGAAACTGAGATGGCCATCAGAGCCCAAAAACCGGGAAAGGGGCCTAGCATAGATGCAATTCCATCTGATTTGTTTTAGTCTGATCTAAGATTCTGGGACCCTTATATAAATAATGTGTCCAATGCAGTCTTGGTGGGCTGCAATCATCCTTGCTCTTAGAAATGCGCAATAATTGTCCCAATTTATAAAAAGGGTATAGATCAGTCTGGGGTAGTTATAGACCTCTAAGTCTCCTAGATAACTTGCAGAATATTTTTTCCTATCAGGTCCTGGGTAGGCTTAAGGATTGGCTAGAGGAAAATTATATTCTATGCCATCTTCAGGTGGGTTTTAGGCGAAAGACCAGTACAGTTGACCAGGTCTTCCGCTTTCTGTTAATAAAGTGGAAAACAGTTGACCTGGATGCTGGAAGACTTTTTGTTGCTTTTGTCGACCTTAAGTCTGCCTTTGACTTGGTCCCTTGAGATAAACTATGGGAGATCCTGGGTAGGGAGGGTATCCCAGGCCCTTTGTTAAAGCTGATCCAGGAGTTATATTCTGAAAGTTATGCCAGAATATGGTGAGGTATGAATGGCGAACTCACGGGGGAAATTCCATTACAGAAGGAGGTGAGACAGGGATGTGTGTTGGCTCCCACACTTTTCCTACTCTTTATAAATGCCTGCATCCCCTACCTTTACGATTGTGAAAATGATGACTCTAAACTAAGCGAGGTAAAGACCCCGTGCCTATTGTTTGCGGATGATACTCTTCTGCTTTCGCAAACCGCCCCTGGACTTGAGAGCCTCCTTGAGAAATTTTAGGGGTTTTGTGGGGATTTTGGCATACAAAGTAATGCTACCAAGACCAAATATATAGGGCCTCATTACAACCTTGTCGGTAAATTCCGCCTACCGCCATGCTGACAGCCGCCAAGATACCGTGACTGCGGCGGTATTCCGCTTTGGGTATTATGACCCACACTGAGAAATCCGCCACTATACAGACACTCACACAAGTCCGCCAGACTAAAGGTCAATGATAAATTGGCAGTACCGAAACCCACACCATTACGCCAACAGGAATACACCGACAGTATCAGGACCCACGAATCACTGCAGCGGTCTTTCAGCCGCGGTAAACCATTGGCGGTACACACTGCAGCGCGCAAAATACACACACATTTACAAAAGTACAACATATTGGACAATTCAAACTACACACACCTGATAAACATACACACACCACACCCACACACCCAATCCAATATAAAACACACACCCACATTACCCACAACCCTTTCCACGAAAAAAAAGATTGCCAACAGAGAGAGGCACAAGCCAGGAGCACCCACTCAATCTGAGCCACAGAACACCATCACCCATATACCATCCACGCACCTCATACCACATCACCCCACACATCCTCACACATATCACTCATACCACATCCATGGCACCCGAAAGACACCCCAAGTTTTCAGAGGAGGAGCTAAGGGTCATGGTGGAGGAAATCATCCAGATAGAGCAATTCAGATCACAGGTTCAGCACACCTCCATTGCAAGGAAGAGGGAGCTATGGCGGAGAATCGTGGACAGGGTCAACACCGTGGGACAACACCCAAGAACAAGGGATGACATCAGGAAGAGGTGGAACGACCTACGGGGGAAGGTACGTTCCGTGGTTTCAAGACACCAGATTGCTGTACAGAGGACTGGCAGTGGACCCCCAACTCCTCCCCCACAACTAACAACATGGGAGTAGGAAGTCTTGGCAATAATGCATCCTGAGGGCCTCGCAGGAGTAGCAGGAGGACTGGACTCTGATAAGTCAAATCATTACTACTATATCCCCCACCCTACCTGCATGCCATCACAAACTCCTACCCCTACCTCACCCCCATCACTCCACCACCGCACATATACCCCACCATCACAACTCACCCATCCCAAAACCAAGCCCTGTATGTAACACCAATCCATTGACCCCCATCACAGACCTGCATGGACACCCATCACCACAGCATGCCTATTAGAGAGAATCACCTAGCCCGCAAAATCACCACGCACACAAGCCTAAGCAGCCAGCGCTATCCCAACCATACAGGCAAACAAACCCATGCACAAGATGGCACACGCAGATACAATAACACTGCATTTTCATCCCCACAGGACCCCTACAGAACATCACCGGAGAGAAGGTGCCCCCAACATCCAGTCCCCCCTCAGAGGAGGCCCACAGTGATGACAGCAGCTCTGCACGCCTGGATCAGGATGACCAACTTGGCCCATCAGGGACCTCTAGACAGTCAGGTACCCAGGCACAGTCCTAACCCACCACAGAGCCTCCCCCCTCAGGAAACACCAGCACAGCACCCACCCAGCGGACCATTGCCACTGTCCCCGGGACACGTCAATCAGCAGTGTGTCCACCATTACAGGGACCCTAGGCAACCCCACAAACGCAGGACGATCAGGGACCTGGGGTCAGTGGCAGTGGGCACACGGTTCATGGGACAGAGGCACAGGACAACAGGGAAACTGGGAGGACTGCTGTGCGACAGGGGGATGACATGCCCAGGGAACCCACTCTCCACAAGGAACTCTCCAACATCCTGGGAGCATACCACCATTCCCAGGAGACCATGGGCCAGATACTGTACAAGTTGCAGGAGACCCAGCGGCTGCAGGAGGGACAGTACCAGGGGATCAGGGAGGACCTCAAAAACATCTACACCATCCTGGTCACCATTGCAGGGGTGCTGGCAGACATGAGCAAGACCATGAGGGAGGGCAGTGGCACACCAACGGGCACCTGACACTAGCCACACCGAAGAACAGCCCTCCACCTCCACCGGCTCTAGTGGACAGGAGGCCCCGGCACAGGAACAACAGACCACCAGCACCCCACCCCTGCAGAAGGAGAACCACCCCGAAAAAGGTCCCTGCGATCCAGGCAGAAGCCAGAGAACATTGTCAAGATCCCCACCAGGAAATAAGACTCTCCTAATTGTCACCCTTCTATCCCACTCTGTCACTTTGTCCCCCTTGAACTGCCATTACTCCCCTTCCTATGCCCCATTGGACAATGCACCTGTGATACAAAGAGACTGGACTTTAACTGGACATTTCTCCACCATCACCCCAGCCCATTGCACATCCCCCTCTACATATGAGCACTTAAGTAAACACTCTTGGAACAAATACTAATCTCGAGTCTGAAAAATGATTGAATGATGCATTAGTACAACATTCTGAAAACATTGCAAGTAATATAAACAGTCATTTATACATTGGTATGACCTTTAGTGGGCAGCAATAAATATACCAGGAGCCAGAGTGGGCCACAGAGATCTGAATTTAGAGATGCCAAAGGGTACAGTAAGTGGCCATAGACATAGGGAAATCAGGCTGCCATGTACAATGTTCAACAGAAAACTGAAATGTAAATTGAAGTTACAGTGTCTTACCTGTGTGTCACTGGAAGTACTGCTGTAGTAAATTACTTCTGTTGTCCTCATCTTCTTCCTCTGCCTCCTCTTCCTCACTGTCCACAGGCTCCACTGCTGCCGCTGCAGAAAAGGCACCTGGTGTCTCAAGGCCAGGTTGTGCAACATGCAACATGTAGCGATGATCTGGCACACCTTCTTGGGTGAGTAGTACAGGGATCCACCTGTCAGATGAAG
This sequence comes from Pleurodeles waltl, assembly GCF_031143425.1. NCBI lineage: Eukaryota > Metazoa > Chordata > Amphibia > Caudata > Salamandridae > Pleurodeles > Pleurodeles waltl. The sequence continues at coordinate 751,871,583 of NC_090445.1, forward strand.
CCACCGGAACCTGGCCTTCAGGAGGCCAAAGGTCCTTTCAATGATCCTCCTTGTTCGCCCATGTGCCTCATTGTAACGTTCCTCTGCCCTTGTCCTGGCATTCCTCACTGGGGTCAGTACCCATGAGAGGTTGGGGTAACCAGAGTCACCTGCAAATATTGAGGAATACCTGTTAGACACACACTAACCCTTAGGGACAACCACACACCCAGACACAAACTTATACTGAGTGGTGACCTTGAGCTCACCTATTAGCCACACCCGGTGCCTCTGGAGTTGGCCCATTACATATGGGATGCTGCTATTCCTCAAGATGAAGGCGTCATGCACAGAGCCAGGAAAACTTGGCATTCACATGGGAGAAGTACTGGTCCGCCAAACACAACATCTGCACATTCATAGAGTGATAGCTTTTTCTATTCCTGAACACTTGTTAATTTCTCCGGGGTGGGACAAATGCTACATGTGTACCATCTATGTCCCAGGGCATAAAAGTCAGCTTTCAGTGTGGCCAAATCCTCCACCTGGGAGAATACAATGTAGCTGCACATGTGTTTCAGCAGGGCTGACAACACTCTGGTCAACACGTTTGAGAACATTGGCTGAGACATCCCTGATGCCATGGCCACTGTTGTTTGGAAGGGACCACTTGCCAGGAAATAGAGCACTGACAGTACTTGCACTAGAGTGGCGATACCTGTGGGCTGGTGGATAGCTGACATCAGGTCAGGCTCCAATTGGGCACACATTTCTTTGATTGTGGCCTGATCAAGTCTGTAAGTTAGGATAATGTGTCTGTCCTCCATTTTCACAAGGTCTACAGGGGTCTGTACACCGGAGGATGTCACCATCTCATATTCATCCTCAGCGGCAGAAGCCTATGGAAGAAAATGCATCAATTGAAATAATTATTCATCTTTTACTTTACAGAACCTGTATGTGAATCTGAGAGTCAGTTGCTGTGTCAATGTCTGCTGTGACGCAGTTAGGTTCCATGGCCTGTGCTCCCCTGAAATGGTGGCTGCCTGACCTGTGAGGAGGGACAAATGGAAAGGAGGTAATTTCGCTGGCGTTGTGCGTCGTTGAGGTAGGCGGTCTATGACCGCCGTGCAACTTCACATTGGTTATCATTGGGCCCTACGGGTTCCAGGAGCCAATGGCGATGTTAGCCGGCGGTGACGGTACGCACCACCACAGACGTGACTGCCATTTTCTATCTCTTCACTCACTTGCTACCTGACCTTCAACAGGAAAGGACCTACACTGCAAGTGTTGCTGTGACCTGTGTCTTGAAGCGACAATGGATCATGTGTCTGGGGAAAGGGCCCCTGCCTTCACTGCGGAGGAGTTGGAGAAACTGGTGGATGGGGTCCTACCCCAGTACACGATACTCTACGGTCCTCCAGACAAACAGGTGAGTACACTGTGAGCATGATGCGTGGGCCATGAATGTAAGGATTGCTGTGTGTGTAAGCCACATGTAGGGGGGGCTGAGGCGTCCTGGCCAGTGTGATGCATGTATGGTGGTCAATGTATGTACGTCAGGGGATGGGAGGGATCTGGTGGGCCATGAGTGTGACAGCCTGGATGGTTAACTAATGCCCTTTTCTGCTGTCATTTCCATGCAGGTCAGCGCCCATCAGAAAAAGGGTATTTGGCGTGCCATCGCCAAGGAGGTGTGGACCCTGGGGATCTGTGACAGGTGGAGCACCCACTGCCGCAAACTGTGGGAGGACCTGCGCTACTGGGCAAGGAAGATGGCGGAGGCCCAGCTGGGGCTGGCCTCCCAACGAGGAAGAGGTGCCGTCGTACCCTGACCCCCCTGATGTTCTGCATCTTGGCGGTGGCCTATCTGGAGTTGGATGGGCACCTTAAGGCATCACAGCAGCCACAAGAAGGTGAGTACAGATTCAGATTCATTACTTTGCGCGCATTAAGGTTTACCTGGGTGGGGGATGTGGGCTGTGGGTGCTCCTAGAACAGGGCAAACATAGCAGGATAGGTCCCTTGTTGGGCAGGTTCTGAAGCACTCCACCCCCAATAGTGTTAGTATTCATCTACTACTGGGCAGGGTCCTGTAGGTTTCAGATGTGCAGACAATGGCGTTAGGCATTGTACCCCATTGGCTGGTGACTATCTTAGTAACTGGTAGTGCATGGCCTAGTGCATAGGGCTGCTCCCTGTGAGCTGTGTACGCCAACGGTAGTGTTGCTGCTGGCATTGACCAAGTGTATCCTCTGTCTCTCGCCCCCCTTTTTTGTTTTGTCACCCTGTCCTTGTGTGCATTAGCATCAACTGGCGGAGGAGCAGAGGCACCGGTGACGGAGGGAGGTGCATCCCACGTGGGCCTGGAGGCCAAATCCACCTATGGTGAGGGCACCAATGGGACGGAGGGCAAGGGGAGCACCACGACGGGGACAGGAGGAGACCCCAAAGACAGCGACTCCTCCTCCGATGGAAGCTCCCTGGCTGTGGAAGACACCTCTGTGCCCACCCCAACAACAGGTACAGCTGCCACCCACCCCCACAAGCACCACCTCCCAGCAGCCCCTGAGCGTGTTTCCCGTGCCCGCTCTCCCAGGAGGGTGGGCATCTCCTTTGCCCCAGGCACCTCAGGCCCTGCTCCACTCAGCCCTGCAGCCCTCAGTGAGGAGGCTATTGGCGTCCTGCGATCCCTCACTGTTGGGAAGTCAACCATACTGAGGGGGTCATTCCAACCCTGGCGGTCATCGACCGCCAGGGTGGAGGACCACGGAAGCACCGCCAACAGGCTGGCGGTGCTTCCCTGCCCATTCTGACCGCGGCGGTAAAGCCGCGGTCAGAAAAGGGGATCCGGCGGTTTCCCGCCGGATTTCCCCTGTCTGGGCTGAATCCGACCCCCTTCCCGCCACCCTGTTTCTGGCGGTTTTTACCACCAGGAACAGGATGGCGGGAACGGGTGTCGTGGGGCCCCTGGGGGCCCCTGCACTGCCCATGCCACTGGCATGGGCAGTGCCCGGGCCCCCTAACAGGGCCCCAGCATGATTTTCACTGTCTGCATAGCAGACAGTGAAAATCGCGACGGGTGCAACTGCACCCGTCGCACCCCTGCAACACCGCCGGCTCCATTCGGAGCCGGCTTCTATGTTGCAGGGCCTTTCCCGCTGGGTCAGCGGGCGCCCGCCGGCCCAGCGGGAAAGCCAGAATGGCCTCCGCGGTCTTTTGACCGCGGAGCGTCCAAATGGCGGTGACCGCATGGCGCGGTCAGAATGACCGCCTGAATGCCATCCAGGGTGTTGAGAGGCATTTGCAACAAACAAATGCATACCTGGAGGGCATTCACTCTGGGGTGGCATTTCAGGATTTGGCCTCAGCACTGATGGCAGCCATTGTCCCGGCCTCTAGCCTCCCTCTTCCAACTTCCTCTACCCATTCCCCACCCCCTCAACCTCAACCTATCCCAAGCATTCACCCAAATTACCACACAAAAGTGGCTCAGGCAAACACAAGCACCACACTTCATCTCACTGGCACTCACACAAGCACCATCCCCATGCAGACACACCAACATCCACTGCCTCCACTGTGTCCCCCTCCTCCTCCTCATCCACCTCCCTCCCAGTAGTGTCTCCACTCACACCTGCATGCACTACATCCTCATCCACTACCTCCATCACCAGCACGCCCATCACTACACACCCCTCACTGGCAGTCACCACCCCCACATCCATGCACATGTCCCCTGTGTCCTCTCCCAGTGTGTCTGTGACCCCTCCTCCCAAAGTACACAACCGCAAGCACCTACCCACCCAACAGCCATCCACCTCACAACAGCATCCGTCCCATGCACATGCACACAAACTCAGCAGACAGACACCTCCTACAACCACTCCTTCTTCCTCCACTCCCAAACCCTCTCCCTCTTCCCGCCCCAGTGTCCCTAAGAAGCTTTTCCTGGCAAACATTGACCTCTTCCCTACCCCCCGCCAAGGTCACACCACCATCTGCCAAGGGGAGGAAGGGGCTGAAAAAACAGCCAAGGCACTTCAGCCGTCCGAGGCTGCAGGTGAAGGCCTGGTGTGTACCAGCACAATCGCCAGCACCGCCACCTGCACAACGGCCAGCACCACCAGCAGCCCCGCCGCTAGCACCAAAGCAAGCCCCGCCACCTGCACCGCCGCAAGCACCACTACTGTCAGCAGCAGCAGCCCCAGTGGGCAGCCGTCTGAGGCTGCAGGAAAAGGGCTGGAGCCTCCCTCCACCACCGGCAGCACCCCCACCAGCCCCAGCACTACCACCGGTTTGCAGCCGTAGCCGTCGCCGGATGGAGTCTAGCCTCAGACACCCAGGTGAGGGACTATGAACTGGGCATAAAGCCCCCTCCAGAACCAGTGGAGAAATGCATCCACTCACCCTATCCTTGGCAGGATGAAGCAGACTGGGCACAAAGCCCCCTCCAGAACCAGTGGAAGAAGCCATCCACTTGAGAGACTGTGGCCTTGCACTCCCCAGGACCAAGCAGTGGGCACACCACACACTTGAGAGACTGTGGCTTTGCACTCCCCAGGGCCAAGGAGTGGGCAAACCATCCACTTGAGAGACAGTGGCCTTGCACTCCCCAGGACCAACCAGTGGGCAAAGCACCCACTTGAGAGACTGTGGCTTTGCACTCCCCAGGACCAAGCAGTGGGCAAACCACCCACTTGAGAGACAGTGAGGTGCCTGTGTGTTTTCGACCTGATGCCCATGCAGTGTTTTCTCCGTATTGAGGCAGGAGTCAAGTGTGGGCTTGGCCTATGAGTTTTGGCCCACTGGCCCACAGACATTTTGAGTGGACAATGTACCACGTTATATACATATTGTATATATTTGTAAATACTGTTTTTGCAATTCTTACATATATCTGACTATTTCGAATATATCACTGATTTGACTCTATTCCTTTTGTCCTTGCATTCTTCCAGGGGGTTACAGGGTATAAATGTAATGTTGCTGCATGTGTTTGTGTGTATAGTGTTGTGGGTGAGGGTGGGGGTGTGGCGTGTTGCGTGTGTGTGTCACTCTCTTTTTCCTCCCCCCCTCCCCTGTCTCCTAGGTGCAGTATTCACCGTCGTCGTCGCCACCGCCATTGGTACTCCTGGTGGATGAGGAGGTAGACCAGCATGGGGAGGACCTGCAGCTCGGGCTCCATGGCGTCCTTGTTCTTCGTTGAGTGTCGAGAGGTGAGTGGTTTCCATTCCACGTACTGTTTCCGCCGTGCTTTTGATGGCGTTGGTACTGCCCCAGAAAAGCTGGCCAATGGGCGGGTTGTGATGGGGTGAGCGGTACATTGTCTTCCGCCTGGCTGTTGGCGGTTACCGCCACGGTGTTCGTTGCTACCGCCGTGGCTGTCGGTGTGCTAAATTGGCTGTATGTTTTGGCAGTTTCCGCCGTGGTCGTGATCCCATTGTTTTTTTATTGCCGGCCTGTTGGCGGTATTACCGCTGCTTTAACACTGACCGCCAGGGTTGTAATGAGGGCCATAGTGCTTGGCGATTCTAAACGTAGAGTGACGAGAACGATGTCGCTGGATGGCAAAACTTTAGAAGGAGTTTCAGATTTTGATTATTTGAGAGTCAGGTTGGAGGATTCGCATAAATGGGAAGCTCAATTTTTAAAATGTACCATGTCCCTGAAATAAAAAGCACCTTTACCTTTAGATCTCCCAGTTTCTCTATTACACCAGCAATGGAGATTTACAAAAGCCAAGCTAGAGGAGGAGCCCTCTGTGGTGCGGAGTTGTGGGGACATGGTAAATTACAAGGCTTAGAGAAAGCAGAGAACTTTTTCCTTAAGGCCTTGTTAAAAATCCGTTTGAGTTCCCCAACCCTCCATATTCAAATGGATTTGAGCCTATAAACGCTTGCAGATATAGCTGCCATGAGGCCACTGCAGTATTGGATTAGATTATGGTCTACAGATGTTTTAGACCCGTATAGAATATGGTTAAGAGCGGTGCTAGCTGCCCCACAAAATGAAAAAATCCCATGGTTCAGATACTTGAAAAAGGCCTTTTTCAAATTGGGGCTAGGCCTGTTTTGGTCAGACCCTCTGCATCTCCCAAAGAGTGCTACACAAACTTTGGAGGACGCATACAGGGTGAATTTGCAAGTCGCACAGCTAGCATCAGTCCCGCCCGCTAGCCTAACTGATAGTTTTTTATTAGCTAAGTGCCTTTATGAATTCGAGCCTTATCTAGACCTCAAGCATGTGCTATTTATATTAGATTTAGAATCGGATCCCTACCTTTACGGGCTCTTGCCTCTAGATGGAAGCAAACTGTAAGTCAAACAGATCTCTGCCCAATGGGATGTATGACCAAAGAGAGCATTGTCCACGTTTTATTTCACTGTCCGGCGTGTACTACACAGATGGCGCGTTGGATTAGGCCACTCTGCAAGTCCTTGTGTATCAGATATAGGCATTCAGCCCTTAGGATTTTCTGAACGAGCCCGCGTGGGATTGTGCCATGCACGTTGGCAAAGTTCTTAGAGGCAATATGGTATATTAGAACTAAATCTTTGACTATTAATGTATACATTTTACAAGTAGTTTATAACTGTGCCTTCCTTGCATTTTCAATCCATGCACATATACATATTTATTGAATGGGAGATTTTAAATGCTAGGGCATAAGGCCCTGTGATTTGAAATGAAATTATAGGTTGGGAATTTTTCCCAATCGGAAATTATTATAACCTCGTATGCTTTGATTCTGGTAATATTGGATACACTGTGGTGGATAAGGCACAAGTTACCCTTTCTATGAAGAATTGCATTTGTAATTATGTTTTAACTTGTCTTAGCGTGCTGCATGTATATATTGTAATTCTTATTTATATTTTAGATTTTGTGAAATGTTTTTTTTTACATGTTTTTGGATGAATTCCTTTTAATCAGTTGTAAGAATCTAATGGTTTTTATCTTTTCTATATTGTGTCTATATTGAATATTTTCTGACATATTTGCTTTTCGGGCATTTTTTGCCGAAATAAAGCTCTCTTTTGACATGACAAGAAATTATTACAAGCTATTATTGAGCAAAAAATCATAAAACATACAGACATGTACAATCAATATATTTTCAGTATCATTTAGAAGCTAGAATTTCTAATCTGACAAGCTTGTTCTATGCACAGACAAGTCAATTTAGGAGGAAGGACTGCAGCATATACGAGGTAGCACCTTTTGCCTGGATTGGAGCAGAAAACTGGAGTTCACATGACAGACACTGGAGGATACCGATGGCTGGAGCAGACGAGGATCTGAAATTTGGTAAGAAACTACATTATGCTAGCAAGAGACAATGAATATATTTCAAGAGTTCATTAAAATTAACCTATTCGAGCACAGATAATGTGTGTGGATGTTTACATAAAACTGACAATAAAGTGGCAGTTAACGTGATTAATAAGAAAGCACTGCAACATTGCAACAGTGTTTGAGAGGTTCTACCATGAAATGATGGAACCAGTCTTGGTTAGCCAAGCCCTCTGTTCTTGCCCTTGGCCAAGCTGCTTAGCACCAAAAGGGCCTGCATTAATTTCTTAACGGCGGAGC